>NC_056735.1:1997637089-1997917089 GCF_019279795.1 Protopterus annectens
TGATATAATCTAATAAACATCATGAAAAATATATTTGCTCTCACACATTATTATTTCATGGCCAGTTATGACTGTTGCCAGCTTTTACTTGATAGTCAGCATCCTTCATGATATGTGGGACTTCACATTCCACACTGTGAAGACTGTAAACATGTTAATGGGCATGGATGAACAAACCGGAATTATAGACAAAAACATAGATGCCCCTAACACCTTTTGCAAACCAGTGTATGGTTTGAAACATGCATCTGTATGCTTGTGCTGTCTTACACACATCTTTTTATATATAATACATGTACAGCAGTATGTCCACATCCACCCAGAAAAAAACACTGTTAATGTAAACATATAGCTATTCATGTGTGTCAGTTACATGCTTCTGTATATTACATTTCTAAATCTCATAAGAATGTATGATTGCTTAAAGCTTAAATAGTTCACAGAACTTATAGATTACTGTGTTTGGTGAAGCAAGTAGTAATCATGGCATTAACACAGGAAATTGTAAAGTCTGTGGGCAATGGGTCAAACCTAGGTGTTGTCAGTAGTAGTGGTAGTAGTACAGTGCTATCACTGATAAATACTGGTGTTATAGGGCTGCAGTACAGATGACACAATCACAGACACGGTGAGGATTTGTGGTTGTTTATAGCCTGTTATCATAGCAAAGGTATGTGTTCTAGTAACCTGAATGATTACCTGCAACCTATTAGCTCTATACATCTGTAATCCTGATGTCAACTAAATGTAAGTGTTAGCAACATACTAACTGTGTCCCATAGCAAATGCATGATCCATTCTGTAAAGGTTTATGTACCTCATGATTTTCAACCAGCTAGGAAAATGGCACAGAAAAGAACGGAGAACAAGGAACTTCACTCGAAAAAGTTTAATAAAATCAAAAAAAATCCAGTAAAGGTAAAGCACTTTTTGTCCAGTCAAATGACCGGACTTCATCAGACAAGTTAACATGTTAACAAAAAAATTTATATATGCAGAAACACTTTCTGACAATTGACGTTGTAGATTTGTATTTTTCTGTTCCACAAGAAACAGGTATAAAATGGCTAGTAGACAGATTAAAGTGCCATGGAGCTCCAGACACTGAGGTTAGACTTATTGAGGAGTTACTTGACATTATTTTATCAAATAACTTTATTATGTTTGATGATGAGATATTCTTACAAAAAGTGGGTGTAGCAATGGGCTCACCATGTGGAGTGAGTTTTGTTAACTTATTGATGGCCCACTAGGAGCACCAGCATATTTTTAGCTTTATGGATGTTATTTTCAGGACTGACATCTACACTAGATTCCTGGATGACATTGTTGTCATTTTCAAAGGGAATGCAGCTGCTGCTGAACAAATGATTGGTTACTTGAATAACACTATTAGTTTTTTGAGGTTTACTAGTAACTTTCAAGAAACTAGGATTGCATATCTAGATGGGAATTTGAGGAAAGGAAAAACAAAAAAACAGTTTTTTGCAAGAATTTATCATAAAGAAACATATTCAAATTCTTTGTTGCACTTCACAAGCTCGCACCCAATTCACCAAAAAAGATCAGTTATTTAGGGTTAGTTGGAGCGAGCAGCAAGGATGGTTACCGATGAAGTGGCTTTCCTCGAAGAAGTGCTAAAACATATGTTTCTACATAGAGGTTACCCTCAATCTACAATTATTGACCTTACTTACAAAGTGCAAAGTAAACGATCAATAGGGACCTATAGACCCATCTTAGCTAATAAAGCAACCAATACTGCAGGGGCCCAAATGGCACCTAAGCATGGTAACACCTTAGACATCACAGGCTGGGTTGTGGTGGAGAAAATTGAGAAAACCCAGGGTGGGGACTATGTAGTTAGTTTTATTACACCTTTCAGTTTGGATGCCGTCAACATTAACAACATCTTGGTAAGGAATTGGAATCTATTTCTTACTGAAAGGCAGATTTTGGAAAAAGTAGGCAAACGTAATCTGATGATCTTTAAAAGAGGTAGGAATATGAAGGCCCTTTTGGAATCACAGAAACATGGGCTGCATAGGATACCAGGGATGTAGAAGTGTGACTCTTGTAATTATTGTAAATACATGGCTTCTGGATCTACCTTTACTATCAAGAATAGGACATGTAAGATTGATGGGAGATACAACTGCAATTCAAAATCAGTGGTTTATCTTGCTCAGTGTCAAGCCTGCACAGCATTTTATGTCGGGAAAACCAACAGAAAACTTAGAGAAAGGTTATATGAACATACCTATAGCATTAATAGGGGCAAGATTGAGAATGATTTGGCAAGACACTGTGCTAGTAACCCAACACTTGTATTTCACTTTAGAATCATTGAGCAGGTTGTACCTGATTTTAGAGGGGGCCCTTTCCAGTTATTATTGGAAAGACAAGAACTGTTGTGGCAGTTATGGTTGGATTCATGTAAGCAGCCAGGCTTAAACAAGATTATATCAATTACATGTATTTTGAAGCTGAGAAGCTTATCTACGTGAAATACATTTTTATTATTTCTAAGGCTTATAGGATGTAAATGTTGTATTTTTAGTTGGAACTCTACAAGTTTGGTGGTTTGTTTTATTTTACTTGTTTATTTCATTCTTGTTATAGTTTAAAAATATATGTGTATACACTTTATGTGGATACGAAAACTTGTAATTTAATTCTTAAATTCTTAATTAATTTTTACTCCATGTTTTTTTGGAGGTAATTAGGAAGTACTCATTGGTGGCTAATCACATGGGAGGGGGAGTGTTTATGCATATATAAAGTTGTGTGTTAACATACTAACTTGTCTGATGAAGTCTGGTCATTTGACTGGATGAAAAGCGTTTTAACTTTACCGGATTTTATTTGATTTTATTAAACTTTTTCAAGTAAAGTTCCTTGTTCTCCATTCTTTTCTGTGGCATTTTCCTAGTTGGTCATTTGCTGTTTCCTTTTAGGGTTTCCACCTTTTCAAATGGCCAAAGTGGGACATTTTCGGTACAAACATCAGATTTTACAGGCCGACACATACCCACAGTCAGTGCAAAGGATAGAACTTAACTTTTTTGCCTAAATAAAAGCTTATTCTTGTAGCATTTTAGTTGCTTATTCTGTTTCTTATAACATTTAAGTATTTTAGATACAGAATAACTGTTTTATGCAACTATTACATAAAATATAGGAAATCATTTTGTCCTAAAATCTCAGGTCATTTGCCATTTTTAAAATTTTTTGTCAGGACACAACTGCCCAAAGAGGGACTGTCCCTCGTAAAGTGGGACATGTGGTAACTCTATTTCCTTTGTTCTTTGGTCTGTTTTGAGGCATGGCCTCTGGAGGAACGCTAAACACTTCTTTGGACTTGGTTTCCCAATCTTCTCAACTGCTTGTGACTGAAATCGGTAATTTAACTGCTCTTTTAGCGTCTGGAAGATCTGTCAGTTCGGGTGGATGGGTTAACTCAACCGAACCATATGAATACCCTGCACCCTGTGAATCCACCTAATGATGTGGTACCTCTGGAAGGGACTAATATCGTTAGTCCTACAATAATGGACTTGAGTAATACGAGGCTGGTCAACCCTGCATTGACCCTAGGGGTTGCACCGGCTATCTGGAGCCCTTTGATTGAAGGTGTGTTAGATGGACAAGCTTCCTCGGGGCTTATTGGACTCCCTGACCTTTCTGGGTGGTTAAAGGAGCAACCCATGCTTAAGAATAATATGGACCAATACAATTAGGGACAACCAGCTGGGGAAGTGTTTCATTAACCTCTAAACTGAAAACATTGGATTATAAACTGTTAAAAATTAAAAAGCTGCAGTTAGAGGTTAACTACTTCAGTGAATGCAGTAAGGAAGGCATTGCACCTAAAGGTCTCCGGTCCTGGCAATACCCTACAGGGCTGGAGGCAGGGTTTGCTTTCCACTTAAAACTAATCCACATGTTCAATAAGCATGGCTTGAAATTGATTGACTTGATGTGCAAGCATTATAAAATCACTATAGATAGCCTGGCATCTGAGATCACTGAATTAGATACTGAAATTAAGTTTGACTACAATTTTTTGTGGTACCACTTTGACTGTAAAATAATTTCATCATTTATTAACCAACAAATTGTTAAATGCACAGGGACTAAAATTAAAAAGTTAAACAGGGACCTTAATGATTATAAGAAAGGGGTAGCGTATCCTGAACCACCCCTTCACAAAATAGGAACAATGTTGGTTAAGGACATGTACATCTGCCCAATCACAACGCCAACTCAGAAGTTAACTACGAGGAACTGACATTACTGGGCCTGGGTCCGAGTAACTGGGATGACAACTAGCAGAACACGTGAGCTGTGAGTACGCCAATTCAAAAAAAATCAGAAACTTAATAACAGCTTTAATACGAATAAAGACAGTTTCCAGCAGCAGCACCAAGAGTCGCAGGGTTTTTACAATACCAGAGAGCAGAACCATCAACGGGGCTGCAACACAAGAGGAGCGAACAAGAACAACAATAACAACAAAATGTAAAGGTAAAATCTGGTCCTTTGGTTTTGCCTGATGATAATGGGAACAGTATTAAATGTAGGATAGCTGTTAACAAGGATGGTGACTTTAAAATTTATAATTTTTCGAATTTTGATATAGACCCACATTTAGTTGAACTTTTTTCAAAGGGTCTGACTTTTGTACCCTCTGTACTGTTTAACCTACCTAAGACTTTGCTGGATTTGAAATTGTATATTCGCAAATTAAACTATGGAATATGAAGGCCCTTTTGGAGACACAGAAACATGGGGTGAATAGGGCACCAGGGGATGGAGAAGTGTGAATCTTGTAATTATTGTAAATACATGGCTTCTGGGTCTACCTTTACTATCAGGACTAGGACATATAAAATTGATGGGAGATACAACTGCAATTCAAAATCAGTGGTTTATCTTGCTCAGTGTCAAGTCTGCCCAGCATTTATGTTGGGAAAACCAAGAGAGAACTTAGAGAAAGGTTAAATGAACATACCTATAGCATTAATATGGGCAAAATTGACAATGCTTTGGCAAGACACTGTGCTAGTAAGCCAATACTTGTATTTCATTTTAGAGTCATTGAGCGGGTTTTACCTGATATTAGAGGGGGGCCCTTTCCAGTTATTATTGGAAAGACAAGAACTGCTGTGGCAGTTACGGTTGGATTCATGTAGGCAGCCAGGCTTAAACAAGATTATATCAATTACATGTATTCTGAAGCTGAGAAGCTTATCAAGGTGAAATACATTTTTATTATTTCTAAGGCTTATAGGATGTACGTGTTGTATTTTTAGTTGGGACTCAACAAGTTTGGTGGTTTGTTTTATTTTACTTGTTTAGGTCATTGTTGTTATAGTTTTAAAATATATGTGCATACACTTTATGTGGATATGAAAACTTGTAACTTAATTCTTAAATTCTTAATTAATTTTTACTCCATGTTTTTTTGGAGGTAATTAGGAACTGATCATTGGTGGTTAATCACATGGGAGGGGGAGTGTTTCTGCATATATAAAGTTGCGTGTTAACATGCTAACTTGTCTGATGAAGTCTGGTCATTTGACTGGACAAAACGCTTTACCTTTATTGGATTTTATTTGATTTTATTAAACTTTTTTGAGTGAAGTTCCTTGTTCTCCATTCATTTCTGTGGCATTTTCTTAGTTGGTCGTTTGTTGTTACCTTGGTTTTTTGATGAGCCTCACAATTTTATTGATGCCTTCTGCTGCTGTCTTCATATGTTGTAACAAGTGTATTTCTTTGATCTTTCAAAACCTGAGAAAGAAGTTGTTGTGAATCAACAGGATGACAACAGAACAGATCTGCAGACATGAGGACTGGAGAAGGAACTGAGGTAAGGAGAACTTAATTCCATTCTTGTACACATTGAAAGCAAATGGAATGCATATTCCCAACAGTGGGACCTACTGCTGCCTTTCCTTCTCTGTAGTACACAGTCGATGCTTAGGAATACATATGTCTCCCATCATGCCCCAAAATTTAATATTTCCTGTATTTTCAGCAGACTGTTAGGTCAACCTTACCACAACCAATATCTTTGGTTTATACAACATGTAATATGCACTGTACTTTTCCTGCTACATATGTGTACATGTACTTCTACTGCAAGTAATTTAAATGGTGATTAAATGGCAATAAGTGAGAGGGACAATTTAATAAAGTTTGTTTTATTGCACATTAGATGTCATGGCCTGTTGTGTGGTTACTGCTTCATGTGTGCCATTAAATCTAGGTTAATAGTGTTATAGTGTCTATAGTGCACTGCATTCTCTCATCCCAGTTTGTATACCTTGTGTGTATACAATGGTTGTACAGGTAGTGTACTACTTGTACACTACCTGTACAACCATTGTACAGGTAGTGTACTACACATTGGTACTCTTTATACACCTACCCTGGTGTAGCAAATACTGCTACTTTCACAGGTTCATAGATTCACAGGTCTATAGGTGTATATCTGGCTAAAGACTACCAGGGCCTTCATAACCCTAATTGTGCAACCCAAGCCAATTGTGTCCCTATGTATTGTGGGCACTTATAAGGCGGGGGTATGTTAGTTAGGAAGTTTCTAGAAGTTATGTGAGGGTGAGCATGTTAGTTTGGGTATTATTGTCTTCATCTGTCTACCAGAGACATGGGAACCAGTCCTTGGGGTGAATTTATTTCCCCTCCATGGATCAAAGTTAAATGCGATTAGGGATGGACTCTGCTTCACATGGATGGGGAGTCTGTTCCAGAGCATGGCGATCCTCTAAGCCACATATCAGTCTTGCCAACATGTCTTATTTATATCATGTGCAAAATTTATATCCTCAAATCTAGTGATTCTAAGACTGGTAGTTTTGCATTTACACAAAAGGTCCATCAGAGCTGGATGTAAGGATGCCTTGATCAGAGCTGGATGTAAGGATGCCTTGAATGCTAGGCATAGATTGCCACTCTGTATCCTGTAGGAGACTGAGTATAGAAGTGGGGCTTTAAGGCATCAGTATAGAATAGGTTTATATCCTGGATTCTCTCGGTGAAAATCCTTTTTGGGTATTGCAGTTGTTGCATATGTCTGATCAGGTACTTGCCAAAGGAGATATTATACTCAATAATGGGCCTGATAAGGGTCAAATAAAGTGTCACTGTTACTTCCTTGGACCTTTATTTTACTTAAATATAAAAACTCCGAGATCGCACTACATTGAAGTAAATGGAAATATCCACCTATAGAGATTTCCAGTTTACAGTTTCAATGTTTTGCGCTTTTGGTGTACTCATGTCGAGAATATCGTATTCGATATTCTGGGACTTCGAGCACATAAAGTAGACCCCTAAATAGGTTAGAAGTGCTTCATTGTGAGATGGATGTTAGACATGTTGTGTGGGAGATAAAAGTTCTTCATGCAGGAGATAGTCTAGTGATTGTTTTTGAATATGTTTTTCAAATATTTTGGAGAGGGGACTAACATTGCTATAGGTCTAAAGTTAATAATATATGTAGACATTCCTTCTTTGTGCAGATGGATAATGTGTTCCTTTTTCCAGAATGAGGGAATGTGGGAATCCTGAATTGATCTATTTCTAAGGATTGAGATAGGGTAGGCAATGCTATCAGCTGCTATTTTAAGGTATTCAATTGGAAGGTCATCCACTGAAGTAGAGGATTGTTTGAGTTTGTTTAAGAGTAGTTTTATATAGGATGAGGGCAGAGGTTTGAAGGTGAAAGTGTATGTGGGGATACATGGCTGCTGGGCAGGGTTAGTACAATATTTTGGGGAATCCTTGGTTAGAGATGCTAAACTATTTATGAAATAAGAGTTGAACTGTATTGCAGTTTTGAGTAATGAGTTATTGTGTTTAGCTTTGAACTTATGGCCAGAATGCAAGATTTCTTTAATGGCAGTCCAGAATTTTTAGGGTTGTGTTTACTATTATTCTGAAATTATTATGGTATAGCTTTTTGCCTTTATTAATTTGTTTTTAGTATGATTACAAAGCATTTTGAAGTTTTTAAGATATTGTGTTTTATATTTTTGCCATTCTTTCCATGCTTTTTGTCTATCCTGAATTAGCATTCTACTCTTTTTGGATAGCCAAATTGTATTCTTTGTTTCTAGTGTCTTCCTTCTAGGAGGCACAAGACTATTTAGGATATTCAGTAAAGCTGTAATGAGTTCATTTACAGCATCATGTAAGGGGTAGATTTTTAAGAAGTTCCAGTTAACAGATGATAAATTAGTAATGAACATTTCTGGGTTAAACTTGAAAAGGTTGTGTGTTGTTTTATAAATGTGCTGTTTAAGTGGATATATAGATTGGCAGATGATCAATGACACTGATGTGGTGTATTTTCTAGGGGCTAATTCTAGGATAAAGTCTAAAAGGGAATTTGATGTCTTACTATAATATGTGGGGCTATTAATTAGTTGGGTGAAACCAAATAAGTTCACACTAGGGGAGTTATATTTTATGTCCAACATGTGACATTCACATTACATATATCTTCCAGTATATCTGTATTGTCACCAGGAGGGATGTAAAGAACAGTAATATATATTTATTTACTATTGTTTAATTTCAGAAAGTCTATAAGAAGCTCTGCTGAACTGCATTTTGGTATTAGTTTGTTGTAAGGGAACTGTGCTACTTGTTGGTGTTGGGAAATATTAAAACAATACCACAAACTTTCCTCTTTATATGATGATTATGGATGATATATAGATGTAATTTTAGAGTCATTTATGTTGGGTTTAATCTAAGATTCAGTTACAATGAGAATATTAGACTTATGTTGGGTAATCCAGACATGTAGTTCAGCAGTTTTATTTCTTATGCTTCTAACACTCATGTCATCAAAAGATCGATTACAGGGATTGAGGGTTTACAAACAAAGGGTTAGAATAGTGTGTGGAAGAGAATTGCCTTGATTATTGTGATAGGTGAGTCCAGGATTCGGGTGAATGTCTCCTCATAGAAGGATTTTAGTATATTGGGAAATTATTGATACTTGTTATTGGAACAACTTTGCCTTTGTTGTCAAAGTGGGCATTGTATAGTTTGTACCACATCTTTGCCAATGTTTTTTGGGTGCTACTCCTGTGTAGACTGCATGTTTATCATAAGTGTCCAACATCCTATGACTTTGTTTTGCACCCCCCCCCCCATGCCTGTCTTTTGTGTTGTCATGTACGTTTTGCTTTTCTTCCCAACCCAATTATCCTCCACCATTGGCCAAGAACTTATTGATGCATCTTATCTCAAAAACTCTCTGACCTTTCTGTCCATTCCATGTATATCACCTTTTTTTCCCCTCACCCGACTTTTATTGTCCTATGTCCCAGACTCCTCTGGGTGTGTATATTGCATGTGTTTCAACAACCCATGTACTGCACTCCATGCATTAATTTTAGATGTCTTCTTAATGATTTACTGGTGATTTTTTGGTATATCCTCAGTTACCCTGTGGATTTTGCAGCATTTCTCTATTCTGCATGTCATACGTCTGCATAATTAAGATATAAAGGCATGTACTTACTTAACCATTTCCTATATATTTTAAAATGGGTAACTGTACATTCAGTCTTTATTTAATGCATTAACTATAGCCGTATAATGGCAGGAGACATTTCTTTTGTATATGTGACATATCAGTGTGTAGTTTTACAAAAAGTGTATAATTTGCAAAGTTGACAGTTATTTTCTTACAACTGTTTCCCCTGGCTTAGCAATCTCAAATGGTTGGTGCAGCTCACCTTGCAGAATTGACAGCATCCACAGGAGGGCAAGTTTATAGGAACAGCGAATAGCCTAACATGTACAAGCTGCAAAAGATGCTCCAATCATCCAGGAAACTCTGTACGCATGTTAGCATGTGTGCACTTTCTTGAAACAACTAATTGTACAGCATGCAAGCCACCATCCGAGGGTTAAGGACAGTTAGCTATCAATAGCCCTAGAGAAGCCTGTTTCTCACCTCCCACAAAAGAACGAATGGCGAAAGAGGAAGACATTAGGGTCAATCTACTGAATACAGACCCAATAAAAAAGAAAACAAGCTTTTTATATGAATACATTCAAAGATGGGTAGATACAGGTACTAATTATATATATATATATATATATATATATATATAGAGAGAGAGAGAGAGTGTGTGAGAGAGAGAGAGAGAGAGAGAGAGAGATATCATATCTCTCAACCTCTTAGCCCAATAAATCTGGACAAAGCCTGACATAATGAGGGTACAAAGACCCAGAAATAGGGACAAATTTTAAATATTTCTATTATAAACTTAGAAAGTTGCTAGAATAACAGGGTATATTTGGCACACTGTGTATGTATGTGTCTCTAAGAAGCATAGCAAGTGATGAATGTACACATATAAATACCAGGCACGTGTTGTACCTAGTGCCATTTTGAAAGTGCAGCCAGAGAGTAAGCATGTGAGAATGACTGTAGTTAGTTTGTATATAAGTTACCTAACAAAGTTAATAGCTATAATCATAAGGTGTTTCTACATAATAAAGCTGCTTGAACAAAACCCATTAAGACTCGTCTATTATATTGAGACAAGATGAGCAACATGGTGTCAGAACTGGGATGCCAGAGACTGATATTTGGAGCCATGAGGTGCAGAGATAACAGTGAAGGTAAACTAACAGAAACAAGCACGAAAAAGAGCCAGAAAAGAACCAAAGGTAATGAAAACTTGCACAAAACAGTTTACTTTATAAAAGAGATAAAATGGAGCATTTCAAGGCACAAACTGCATTATTAAACAAGCGAGAGGCACAAAAGGTTCATTAATTAAACAAAATGTCTAAGATTAAGATATCTGATGAAACAAACATGTTAAAAATGTAATGAGCATGTTTAAAGCAAAATGAATGTGGTTAATGCAAAACAGGCATGTTTAGAGTAAAATGAGTACAAGAAAAGTACAATGGGCATGAAAATAGATTAAATGAGCAAAACAAATATAACAATAGTAAAAAAGGCACATTAAGCATAAATAAAGCAAGGTGACTGCATGCGTTTTGGTAAAGTGCTGTGGTTTGGCATAACTATGTTGCCTGGTCCAGCAGCCTTCCTAGGATTCACTCTCTTAAACTTACTCCCCAAATGATGTGGATATACTACAAAAGGGGCATACCAAAACAGATGCCTGGTGCCTGAGCCATGGGCTCAAGTAAATGCCAAAAAATGTATATTTGCCCCCACTGGGAAAAAAACATGCACCTGTGAACTACCACATAGGTGGCAGTACACTAAACAGCAAAAGTGTCATAAGAGACCTAGGGACACAGGTGGACAGTGGTCTCACTTTTGATAATCACATAGCCACAACAGTTAGAAAATCCTTCTACATGGCACACCTCATCGCTAAGGGCTTTTCATCCAGAAAAAAGGAGGTTATTGCCCCTCTGTACTTATCCCTCATTAGACCCATTATAGAATACAATGCCCCATTTGGTATGTACCTCACAAGGCATCTGCAACAACTAGAAAGGCCACAGCAATACCTCACAAAAAGAATCACAGGCCTAAAGCAGATGCCTTATGCTGCCCATTTAAAGAAACTCCAGCTATACTCTGTCACATATCGCCTACTCAGAGGCAATCTCTGCCTAACTTACAAGGCCATGTCAAACTCAAAGTTGTTGGACATTGTACACTTAAAGAAATCCCAATCCCTCCAATCCACACACTCCAGGGATCTTAACCTTGTCATCAGAATGAATAGAACATGCTGTTGGGATAGGTTCCTGACCCAGAGACTCCCCATACTCTGGAATAGGCTGCCCATACATGTCAGGCAGAATGCCTCAATGGACCTCTTCAAGAGGAACCTTGATGATTGGATGGGAGATAGGAAATTCACCCAAGGGATCACATCAGTAGCCCTGCTAGACAGGGGTCCAGGAAAGTAAATATTTGTGGGAAGCAATAGCCAGGGAATCATTATGGCTAGGCTTGTATAGGCCCCAGAGCCAATAGCCTAGTACCTACCTATGAACCTATGAAGTTTCACCTCCTCAGAGTTTAAGGTGAGCACTGTCTCCTCTTTGTCAGTATTTGTTTTAAAAGGTACAGTGGTGTTCTTCTCCTCAAATCTGCCAACGAAGGAGTTCAGTTCATTTACAAATTCCAAGCTGTCATCACATTGGTGTAATCTGGACTTATAGTCTGTGAGCTGCTGTATCCCCTGCCATAGGCTTCTCTTGTCCCTCATGTTTTGGAAGCAGATTTGAATTTTCCTACTGTATACCTTCTTTGCCTCTTTGATGCTCTTTTTCAGATTTGACCTGGCCACCTTTAACCTTTCTTTGTCATTTGCTTTGAAGGCTGTGTTTCTTTCCTTCAGTAGCTCATTGACATTCCTGGTGAGTCAGGGCTTCCGATTAGCTCTTACAGTGATGGCTTTCATGGTAGGTACATCCTCCATGCATTTATTTATGTAGGCAAGAACTGACTCAATATATATGTCTATGTCTAACTGGAGATTGTGCATAGCCGCTTCTTTGAAGATCTCTCAGCAGGTGGTATTGAAACAGTCTTGAAAGCAATCCATGGAACCATCCTGCCAGACTCTGATCTGTTTAGTTATCATTTTTTTCTCTGATCAAAGCTGTCTTATAGGTAGGCAGAAGCAGGATGACAGTGTGATCAGAGCTGCCTATGTTGGCATGCTTCAAAGCTTTAAAGGCTCCTTTAATATTGCAGTAAGCTTTGTCTAAGGTATTCTCCCCTCTGGTGGGGAAATCCCCATACTGTTAAAAATAGGGTAGCACCTACTTAAGCTCATCTCTGTTGAAATCACCCTCAATCACATGTGCAAATTCTGTGTTTCTGCTTTGTAGCTCACATATAATATTATGGCATTTATTCTGAGCTTCAGTGGTGTAAGCACTTGGTGGGATGTACACTGTTGTGACATATATCACACTGATTTCTCTTGGTACATTGAAAGGTCTGCATTTTATAGTCAATATTTCCACATCTGTATGATTGAATCAGCTTACTGTCTACCTGTTATTAACATATGTGCATACACCACCACCTTTAGCTTTACCACTCTGTGCTTTACATATGTCTGCTCTAAAGAGAGTTAGCCCATCTAGGTTCGCAGCATTGTCACTCATGTTACTATGCAGCCAAGTTTCAGAGAAAATGGACAAACAAGTGTCTCTCACCTTATTTTTTGTGAGCTACATTCTCAGATAGTCCATCTTATTATCCAGTGAGCAGACATTTGCAAGTAATACTGAAGGTAATGCTGGCCTGTGGGGGTTTCTCTTCATTTTTGCAGCAGCTCCACCTCTACAGCCTCTCTTTCTAGTTCTTTCACATCTTTTTTCTTTTGTACCTGCTCTGGGGAATTCCAGAAACATCCCTGTGATGTTTCAGAGCTCTGATGGCATTCCTGATTAAAATGCAGAGATCTAGGATTTCTGCAAGTGATGTAGGTCCCAAGTACTCTGCAGACAATAGAGATTCAAGTCAGCAGCTTGTTCTAGTAATACATTTAATTTCCAGCAATTTCCTTCTGGTATAAGTAATTGTGTCCACATCAGATTGTCTGGAAAGTGATTTTTTGGGTCTTTTTGTGCAAAAGAAGCAGGAATAAACATTTCACCCTGAAGAGCTAACAAAACTGCTGCCTCTGGGGGCACTGGCATTTTTTTTTCTTTTTGTGGGTGTGTTGTGTATTCTATGAAGTTAGACCCAGAGGTCAGTCCAGTAGTCCAACCAGCAAGAAAAGTTCCAATAGCTATGCATGATAAAGTCAAAGCTCAGTTGGATAAAATATTGCAGCAAGGTGTAATTTGTCCAGTTGTAGAACCAACTGAATGGGTGTTGTCAATGGTAGCACCCCACAAGAAAGGCTCACACAAAATTAGAATGTGTTTATTTTTATTTATTTATTTTACATTTGTTGACCGGGATAGTCCGTCTGGGTGTGAGCCCATTTTCAGCAGAGGCCCGGGGAGAAAATCTCCAATAAAACAAGAACAATATTGACAGGTACAGTGTTGGTTTTACTTAGAATTTAACAGAAATATCTAGCGATAATAAAGAAAGTACAATATACAAAGGAGAAAGTTATTAAAAAAAAAAAAAATATATATATATATATATATATATATATATATATATATATATATATATATATATATTTTTTTTTTTTTCTTTTGAGGGCGGGGGTCCATCTTTAGTTGATCATTTGAGTATACTTTAATACGTGTACATATGTATACCCTTATTAAAAAAAAAAAAGAAATTATCAAATTATACTCTTATTGTAGATAGCTGATAGGTGGTTTTAACAAGTGGGAGTGGGGTATACATGGAGACTATAAAATTTAGGAGATGAAATTTGATGTGGGCTTATGTGGTTTTAGCCTGGCTTGGTGCAGGAGCAGAGCCAGTTGTTAGTGAGGTGGTCTTTGAGCAGAGTTTTGAATTGGTGTAGGTTGGTAACATTTAGGATGGGTTGAGGGATTGAGTTCCAAAGTTTAGAAATGTGGTGTGAGTAGAGGGCATCCCCGGCTTTGTTGTTGCTTTTGGATACTTGCAGGAGTGTTTTGTGCGATGATTGGAGTTGCTGAGTGTTGATATATGGTTGGAGTAATTGTTGTAGGGCTGGGGTTCTGTTTGGCTGGTATATTAGTTGGTAAGTAAAGACAAGTTGGGTATAGGTTAGTTGTTGTGGGAATTCTAGCCAAATTATTTTTTGTAGGGCAGAGCAGTGGTGGGACCTATATGGGTAGCTAGTGGCGAACGTGGCTGTTTTATTGTAGGCTGATTCAAGTTTGGTAAGGTCAGCTTTGTTAAGTTTTGTAAAGATGGGAGAAGCATAGAGAACAGTAGATAAGAGATGAGTCCTGGCGATGCTTAGCCTAGAATGGCTAGTGAGGAAAGGATTGATTTGGCAAAGAGAGCCTAGTTTGATGTGTGTTTTTATAATGGTTTGAAAGAGGTGTAGGTCAAATTTTAATTTGCTATCAGTTGTGACACCTATTAATTTGGTATGTGAGCTGGTGTTTATAATTGTGTTGTTGGAGCCGTGGATTTGAAAAGTGGTTGAGGGAGTTGGTGTTTTGGTGGGGAGAAAGAGCATGAGTTTGGTCTTGTTTGGGTTCAGTATAAGGTTAGTTTTAGTTAGCCAGGATTCTACTTCTAGGAAGGATTGTTGTGTTATAGCCTGTAGTTGTGTTAGAGAGGGGGCGGAGCATATCAGGGTAGTGTCATCTGCATATTGGATGACAGAGGCGAGAGATGTGGATTTATGGAGTTGATTTGTGAAGATGGTAAAAAGTAGGGGGTCTAATATGGAGCCTTGTGGAACGCCTATGTTAACAGGGAGCAAATATGATAGCTCCTGTTGCCATCTAACAGCCTGCCGGTGTTCGGTTAGATAACTGTGGAACCAAGCTAGGGAAGAATGACAGAGATGTAATATGGCCAGTTCTGACAGCAGTTTTTGGTGTGAAATTGTGTCAAATGCCCTTGAGAGATCTAGAAAGATGGACGAGACATATTTATTCTGATTTCTGTGTTCATTTATTGTGTTAGTAAAACTGAGGTGGGCGGTTGTGGTGCTGTGATCGGGGCAAAAACCATGTTGTGTGTTTGATAGGAGGTTATTGGAGAGCAGGTAGTGTAGAAGCTGGGAGTGAATACATTTTTCTAGTATTTTGAAGAGAGGTGAAAGAATGGCAATGGGCCTGTAATTAGTAAGCTCGGTAGAGTTGCCACCTTTATGCAGTGGGGTGATATAGAAGACTTTCCAGATTAGTGGGACATAGTTCTCAGAAATAGAGTGGTTGATGAGGATAGAAATGAGGTTGGCTATGACTTCGGAGGCAGCTTTGAAGAATTCTGATGGGAGGTTGCCAGCAGCTAGGCTGGTGGGCTTGAGCATACTGAGTAGTTTTTTTATGGTCTGGGTTGGGATGGGGTTAAAGGAGAAGGAGTTTAGACCATCATTGTTGGCTAAGGGGATTGTAGTAGTGATGTTTTGGTCATAGTCAATAAGTGAGTGAATTGTGTTTATCAAAACGGAATTGAATTGTGTTGCAATGTTATCATTTGATGGGGGTGTGGTAGGAGTGGGGGTGAACGTGCTACCAGGTTGCAGGAGTTTGTTTATAGTGGCCCAGAATTTTTTAGGGTTGTTTTTGTTACTTTGCTGTGCAGTGATGTAGTAGGCTTTTTTGTCAGCTTTTATCTGGGATTTGGCTATATTCCTAAATTGTTTGAAAAGTAGAAGGTTGTCATTGCTTTTGTTAGTTAGCCAGTGTTCCTATGCCTTGTCTCTTTCTATTAATAGGTCTTTGGTGTTGTTTCTAAGCCAGGGTGTGTGGTGATGTTTTATTCTAGCTACTATGCAGGGGGCCAGGCTGTTTAGGAAGTTGAGGAAGGTGGTGTTAAAGTGTTGAACAGCATCATCTAGTGGTAGTGTTTTGAGAGGGGACCAGTTAATTTGTTGGAAGAGGGAGTTGAAAATGGCGGTATTACATTTTATTGTTTTATTGTTTCGGATTAGGCTATAGACTACTTGTCTAGGTGGACTAAGAGTGTTTCTGATTAGGTATTTGGGTAGGTGGTCACTTATGGTAATGGGGAGACATCCTGCTAGAAGGGGTATGTTATTTTTATTTGTGAGACTCCAATCCAGGATGGATTGTCTATTGGAGGTTTTGTCTATTCTTGTGGGGTTTTGTATGAGCTGGGAGAAACCATATAGGTTTGTGAAATTGGATGGATTATTGGAATTATAGGTGGACCAGTCAGTGTTGAGGTCACCCATAATTATGGTTTCTTGGTGGAAGGTTGTGGATAGCTAGTGAAGTATGTTGTCAACTGTGCTAGTATTATCTCCTGGAGGGACATAGATAGCCACTATGATAAGTGTTTTGTTCTTGATGATATTCAGTTTGGTGATGAGTAATTCTGCATTGTTAGATGTAGGAAGTGTGGTGTTGATAACTTCTAGGGCTAGATTTTGTTTAAACATTATTGCTACACCTCCAACATGTTTATTTTGATGATCGAAATGGGGTAGGGGTTATACTAAAGGAACAATATGCCAAGAGTGTTTTAGGCGTGAAGAGAGTGTGTGACAGAGTGATGTTTATGAAGCTCGAAACTGATGGTGTAATGATGAATGTTGTTAGTGCATATGCTCCACAAGCTGGGTGTGCAATGGATGAGAAAGAGATATTTTGGAGTGAGTTGGATGAAGTTGTGGTGAGTGTACCCAAAGGTGAGAGACTAGTGATTGTAGTGGACTTTAATGGGCATGTTGGTGAAGTGAACAGAGGGAATGAGGAAGTGATGGGCAGGTATGGTGTTAAGGAGTGGAAAGCAGAAGGTCAGATGACTGTGGATTTTGCGAAAAGGATGGACATGGCTGTGGTGAATACATATTTTAAGAAGAGGGAGGAGCATAGGGTGATGTACAAGCATGGAGGAAGATGCACACAGGTGGATTATATCCTATGTAGGAGGGCCAGTCTGAAGAAGATTGGAGACTGTAAACTGGTGGCAGGGGAAAGTGTAGTTAAGCAGCATAGAATGTGGTCTGTAGTATGATGATGTTGATCAAGAAGAGGAGGAGGAGTGTGAAAGCAGTGCAAAGGATTAAATGGTGGAAGTTAAAAAAGGGTGATTGTGAAGTGGAGTTTAGGGAAGAGTTAAGACAGGCACTGGGAGGCAGTGGAAAGTTACCGAATATCTGGGTAACTACAGCAGAACAATTAAGGGAGACTGCTAGAAAGATGCTTGGTGTGACATCTGGACAGAGGAAGGAGGACAAGGAGACCTGGTGGTGGAATGAGGAAGTACAGGAGAGTATACAGAGGAAGAGGCTGGTGAAGAAGAAGTGGGATTGTCAAAGAGATGAAGAAAGTAGACATGAGTATAAGGAGATGAGGCGCATGGCAAAGAGAGAGGTGGCGAAAGCTAAGGAAAAGGGGTATGGAGAGTTGTATGAGAGATTGGACACTAAAGAGGGAAAAAAGGACCTGTACCAATTGGCTAGACAAAGGGACAGAGCTGGGAAAGATGTGCAGTAAGTAAGGGTGAAAAAGGATAGTGAGGGAAAGGTACTCACAAGAAAGGAGAGTGTGTTGAGTAGATGGAAAGAGTATTTTGAGAGGCTGATGAATGAAGAGAATGAGAGAATGAGAGAGAGAGAAGGTTGGATGATGTGAGAATAGTGAATCAGGAAGTGAAACAGATTAGCAAGGAGGAAGTAAGGACACCTATGAAGAGGATTAAGAATGGAAAGGCTGTTGGTCCAGATGACAAGATGACATACCAATGGAAGCATGGAGGTGCTTAGGAGAAATGGCAGTGGAATTTTTAACTAGATTGTTTAATGAAATTTTGGAAAGTCAGAGGATGCCTGAGGAGTGGAGAAAAAGTGTTTTGGTACCTATCTTTAAGAATAAGGGTAATGTGCATAGCTGCAGTAACTACAGAGGGATAAAACTGATCAGTCACAGCTTGAAGTTATAGGAAAGAGTAGTAGAAGCTAGGTTAAGAAGGGAGATGATTAGTGATCAGTAGTATGGTTTCATGCCAGGAAAGAGCACTACAGATGCAATGTTTGCTCTGAGAGTGTTATTGGAGAAATACAGAGAAGGTCAGAAGGAGTTGCATTGTGTCTTTGTAGACTTGGAGAAAGCATATGACAGGGTGCCTAGAGAAGAGATGTGGTATTGTATGAGGAAGTTGGGAGTGGCAGAGAAGTATGTAAGAGTGGTACAGGATATGTACGAAGGTAGTGTGACAGTGTTGAGGACTGCAGTGGGAGTGACAGATCCATTTAAGGTGGAGGTGGGATTACATCAAGGATCATCTCTGAGTCCTTTCTTATTTGCAGTGGTGATGGACAGGTTGACAGATGAGATCAGACAGGAGGCCCCGTGGACTATGATGTTTGCAGATGACATTGTGATCTGTAGTGAGAGTAGGAATCAGGTTGAGGAGACTCTGGAGAGGTGGAGATATGGTCTAGAGAGCAGAGGAATGAAGGTCAGCAGGGCTAAGACAGAATATATGAGTGTAAATGAGAGGGAGGGTCGAGGAATGGTGTGGATGCAGGGAGTAGAGTTGGTAAAGGTGGACGAGTTTAAGTACTTGGGATCAACAGTTCAGAGTAATGGTGAATGTGGAAGAGAGGTGAAGAACAGAGTACAGTCAGGATGGAATGGGTGGAGAAGAGTGTCAGGAGTGATTTGTGACAGACGGGTACTAGTAAGAGTGAAAGGGAAGGTCTACAAGAGGGTAGTGAGACCAGCTATGTTATATGGGTTGGAGACAGTGGCATTGACAAAAAGGCAGGAGTCAGAGCTGGATGTGGCAGAGTTAAAGATGTTAAGATTTGCACTCGGTGTGACTAGGATGGATAGGATTAGGAATCTGTATATTAGAGGGTCAGCTCATGTTGGACAGTTTGGAGACAAAGCAAGAGAGATGAGATTGCATTGGTTGGACATGTGCTGAGGAGGAATGATGGGTATATTGGGAAAAAGATGCTAAGGATGGAGCTGCCAGGTAAGAGGAAAAGAGGAAGGCCTAAGATAAGGTTTATGGAGGTGGTGAGAGAGGACATGCAGGCGGTTGGTGTGACAGAGCAAGATGCAGAGGACAGGAAGAAATGGAAAGAGATGATCCGCTGTGGCGACCCCTAACGGGAAAAGCTGAAAGATGATGATCTATAATAATTTCTTTTCATGGTTAGGCATACCACAAAATGTACACTTTTGTCTAACATTCTAATATCACATTATGCTAAGAGAAATCTCAGCAACTTCTCTGTCTTTCTACAGCTACATTATGTGAAAGATGTAATTACTCTGTCTCTGGAGGCAAAGCTGTCATATACAAACACTGATAAAAGTCAAGTCACACACAGTCAAAGTCAGTAGCCTATCAGGACTGAGGTTCTACCAGTTCACACACACGCACGCAATACACACACACACACACACACACACACACACACACACACACACACACACACACACACACACACACACGCACACACACGCACACACACACACACACACACACACACACATGCACACTCAGGATATTGAACCACAACTATCAGTATGACTCTATCATAGTCCATGTGGGTGTTCATGAACTGAGACGTACTTTCCTAAACTATATGAAGAAAGAAATGATAGAGCTTTCAGATTATGTGATCCAGGCATGTATGAGCCAAGCAATGAGCAACCTTCTACCTTCTCCAAGGATGACGGCACAATATAAACAGAAGATGACTGATTTTATTAATTGGCTTAGTTACTGGTGTCATTCTAACAGACTCCAATATTTGCCAGCTTGGGAGGTCATGATCGGCAGACCATTCTTCTTTGCCAGGGATGGTCTTCACCTATCTCCACTATGTATATACATAATGATATTTCAAGCATGGGCATTAATGCCTTTCTAGCCTGCCAATATACCACCACAGTTGTTTCCATAATAAGTGTCCAGGCTGTTCTTAAAAATATCTAATCTAGTGATTGCTTTAATTTAATTTGGTAGTCTATTCCAAGCATCAGCTGCTATCTCAAAAAGCAATTAGTACACTTTTCATTCCTATACAATCATCTGTATATGTTGTCCAATGATTCTCTACTTCATTTTGATAACCCAAACATTGCCAGAGGTAGTTGACTCTAAATGCCCTATATACCTGAATAAGGTCTCCTCTTAAATATTTGCATGAGACACTGTACAAGTTCAGATATTTTAGTCTTTCATAATAACTTAAATTTTCACATCCATGGATGCCCTGGCTATATTCTTTCCAGTTTATTCATGCTTGTTTTCTTATAAGGTTTCCATATTATTATTCCATCCTCAAATTTGGGTCTAATCTAACCAACAAGCAATAACTTCATCATTTCTGATTTTCAAGAATTTATAAATCTTTTCCTATAACCTATAGTTCTATAACTGTCATTAACCAAATGGTTGATATGATTAGAAAAACTCAGAACTGGATCTATCTATATACCCGGTTCCGTAAATGAATCTACTTTTCAATCATTGTGCACTGTATTAAATATTGATCTTTCAATTTATCTCTCCCAAATCATTTATGCTTATTTTTTATGTATTTATTAGCATCTTGTTCTTCTGTGACCAATGGTCAATTTAGTAAATTTCTTTTGCAGACAAGCCCTATCTGTAACAGATGTAATCATCTTATCCAATTTCAAATAATTAGCATACAGACTGTAGAACACCTCAGATAAAAAAAGACAGATCTGAAATATACAGTGTACACAAGTATTGACTGAGGACAGAGCCATGATAGACATTCTGACTGTAACCTCAAATTTCACCTGTCCAGTTGTTGTATGATGCTTGCCATGCCCTATTTCTAAGCCATGTAGCTATCCATCTCAACAAGACTGCATCAATATTAGTTCTAATTTAGACCAGTGTTTTGTGTACACCCCTTTCAAATCTTGAAGATATAAATTACATCACAGCACAATTCTTTTCTTCATTTAGCTATTATTATATCGTCATAGTACATCGTTACAGGTGGTAATAGAACTATTTTCAACATAAGCATGCTGATATACAGTTTCACGTCCCGACCTTTCCAATTCTGACAATAACTTATACAATATTACCATCTACATTATTTTTAAAGAACATAAAAGCAAACTTAAGGGTCAGTAGGACTCTGGGTTTGTCCTACTCTTCTTTCTCTTAAAGATAGGTTTAATAAGTACATGTTTCCAGTCTTGAGGAATCTCCCCATATCTGTACGACCTAGTAAATAATAGATATAATGGTATCTCCCTTTTTTAAGTTCTCCAAATCTTTTGGGTTTGTGATACCATGATGGGAATGGACCCCATTCCTAAGTCAAAGTTTACTTAAAGTTCATGAAATTAGTAATTAGTATTGTCTCAATCTTTGATGTGAGCCAAAAGTACTCTCCGCAGCACCTGCAGTGTGCCCAGTAATGACTCCTTCTGTAATTCATATGGGGTTACATGTATTGATAACATATCTAAGTACAATTGTAGATTCTTTTTTATAAGATCCATTACTCCTACTACTATTAGGAATGACTGTTTTTTTTCTTTCACATTGCTCTCTTATCTGCCTGCAGATCCTGATATTTTATGACTTTGTGTCTCTCTCTGTATGCAAGACACTGTAGTCAATGTATGTGGTGATTTCAATGATCAATGCTACTTTTGTCTTTTTTTTATGGACCATTACATCCAGTTGTCTAACATCTGTTTTTGAACTGTTGGTAATGGGTGATCCCATGGGATGTAAACTTCATAATTTTCTATGATGCTTTGTGGGTCATGTTCCCAGTGTTTTCAGCCACTTCAGTACCATAATGTTTGTACAATCCCCAGTGCAACACTCTTGCCACACTTAGGCCTTTCAGTAGACAGTCCTTCTGCTATTAGTATGTCACAACCACCAATGAGGTGTGTGACTGTTTCCAATTCAGTTTAACAAAACCTTCATTTGTCTGTTTCTCCCACAAGTTCAATTGACTTTGTAAACCAACATGCAAGTAGCCTACTACCTTGGGCCACCAATATTAACCTTTCATCTGTTAGTTTGAATTCACCTCTCCTTAACCATTCCTGCATTAATTCCTGATCAACATGAGGTTCTTCCTGAAGTTTTCTATACTTGCAACTATATTTATGCATTTTCCACATTCCTTGCCTTCTCATCTGGTCCTTCACCTTATATTCTTTCTTTTGTTTTTGTTTTGGCACATTCAGTTGCTGCCTGATTTTTATCTCCTTCTGGTTTGATTTGCATTCCTGCTTGACACTGATTTGCTTCTCCTAGATTAAACATAGAAGTCATTTTAGATTTATTCTCCCCATGTTTCAAAACTTTAACTGCATTTTGGTCTTGTGAGGTCAGCAGATATATGTGTAGTCCCACTATTGCAGATCTATACATGTAATCAATTTCAAGGAGACTCATCCCTCATTCAGAATGGGGAATATATGATCTTGGTATGCACTGATTTTTTATAAATCATTTGGTGAGCATGAAGCATCCTTCTTGTTTTCCTGTCTAATCTATCCAACATGTTTTGGGGCCAGTCAGTCTCTCCAAAACTGTAAGTTAGGACAGGAAGAGCAAATTGGGTTATAGCTTGGATTTTGTTCCTAGTTATCAATGCTCTTTTTAAAATTAATTTACATCTTATAAAGTATTCCTTACTAAGTTTTATTCACATTTGTTCAAGTTTTATTGTTGATCATTCATCAATTCCCAAATATTTATACATTCCCTCTTGCTAAAGTTCTTTTATATCACATTCTTGTCACAAACTGATGTTTTCCTGTTGCTGCAATTTTCCTGCTTCAAAGGTTGCTTTTGCACATTTATCAAGACCAAATTACATTCTTATATCATCTGAAAAAGTTTTAACAACTTGCAGTCGTGCTTTCACTTCCTCATCTGATGAGCTATACAGTTTTAAATCAATGAAAAGGAGAAGATACGTCTTTACACTTTGTTGTTTTCCAGGAGCCAAATTATAGCCATGGCCTAAGCTGTTAAGTAGCCAGCTTAATGGGTTAAGGGTAAGCAGAATCACAGTGATGTCAGAGTCACCCTGGAATACCCCCCCCCCTTTGAATTTTTATCCCTGGGATAATAATTTGTCATTTATCATGACTTAATTGCAAAGTAGTCTGCCACTGTTTCATGTTCACCATATTGTAGTCAATTGGTGTAGGGTGTATCTTATATATTTTTATGAACTCTTTTATCCATGAATGTGGGATCAAATGCTTTTTTGTAGTCAATCCATGCCATACTTAAAGTCAAAGTGGAGAACTGTAAAAAAGGGAAAATCTAACAACAAATGGTCCTTTGTTCAATACAATATAACTTTCTTTTATTGCACTTTTGTTCTACTGCCATAATTGAGTTTCCTTCTAAATGACAAACTCTGATGGCATCAATTCCCATGTATAGTTTATACATTGTTGGAAGGCAAGTTATTGGTCTATAATTTTTAGGGTAAATTGCAGGTTCAGTCTTAAGTAGGAGCAGTTTTTCCAATTGTTAGCCAGGCTGGTGTCTCCTCAGTGTGCGCATATAAATAGTTCTTATTCATGGCTAAATCTTTGTGCAAAGATTTTAAAACGTTTAACCAAAAGTTAGGTACTTCATCTGGGCCTAGGGTTTTCCAATTAGAGTTTTTTCTTAAATTGTTATCAATCTCTCTGGATGTTACTTCATCCCATTTCATATCCCGTACCTTTAAACTTCTTATTCTATCTTTTACTTCTATCCATTTAGTATCTTTTATGTTCCACAGGATTTTCATAAATACTTCTCCAAAATGTATCTATTTCTTCTTTATTCTTTTTGTGGTCTTTCAATTTCTTTTACCTTGTTTCCCAATTCTCTGTAAAAAGTCTTTGGGCCATCAATAAATTGCTTGTTTTGTACTTTTCCTTTATATTTATATGCATATCTTCTAAGTTTTTCTGCCTGAGCTGAGATTTTTAGTTTGTTATTTGCGACAGTGCATGATAGATCCTGGTCTGTTCTAACACTGTTCGTTACTTTTATTACTTCTATCTTTCTTAGCATTTTTGTTGATCTCTTCCCTCTTCTATATTCTTCTAACAGTGATACTTGTCTTCATTGTTTTATAGTTTACTCCATTCGATGCTTCCATGACAGTATTCGATTTTCCCTTTCCTTTCCCTTGCTACCCTATGTTTTTGTGGTAGATCTTTATCAGTTATTAATTTAGCTGCACGGTAATACATCCTGTTTACTTCTATTATATCACATGGATCTCTAAGGACAGTCCTAATTACTGTATTCATTTGTTTTATCAAACTTCAGCTTTTTGGGGTTTTATTGACCTTCTGCAGTCTGTTTCTTTCATTGATTTTAATGTCTATCTCTGTTAAATCAAACAACTCTTCTCTTAGCTCATTTTCTTCTAAACTGAAGGCACATTTTTTGTTTTTTATTTCGTGAGCATTCTATAGAAAGTTCTACAGCATCTTCTTGTGGCACATTCTCTTCAATTTCATCCATTACTCTGTCATATCGGAACTCACTGGTCTATCACTCCTCAACATTGACTGCATCAGAGTTTCATAGGTTCATAGGCTCATAGGTAGGTACTAGGTTATTGGCCCTAGGGCCTATATAAGGCTAGCCAAGAAAGTACCCTGGTTTTCGCCACCCAAGAAAATTATTTTCCTGTGCCACTGTCGAGCAGAGCCACAGAAGTGATCAACGGGGTGAATTTACTATTTCCCATCCAATCATCAAGATTTTTCTTGAAGAGTGTTATTGAGGAGCTTTGTTTGATATAGATAGGTAGTTTGTTCCAGAGTATTTGAAGTATCTGGGACAGGAACCTATCCCTCCAGCATATTCTGTTTATTGTGTTGACAAGGTTCAGGTCCCTAGAGAGTGTAGCTAGGACAGATTGGGATTTCTTTAAGTGGAGCATGTCCAAGAGCTCTGGGTTTGACATAGCTTTGTATGTTAGGCAGAGATCACCTCTGAGTAGGTGATATGCGGCAGAGTAAAGCTGGAGATTTTTGAGATGGTCTGCATAGGGCATCTGTTGAGGCTGGTAATCTTTGTGAGGTATTTCTGCTGTCTTTCCAGTTGTTGTAGATGTCTTGTGAGGTACATACCAAAAGGGGCGTTGTACTCTATAATGGGTCTAATGAGTGATGAGTAGAGGGGAACAATGACCTCTTTTTTCCTGGATGAGAAACCTTTTGTGATGAGGTGCGCCATGTAGAAGGATTTCCTGACTACTGTGGTGATGTGATTATCAAAGGAGAGACTTTTCCACAGTTTCCCATTCCTTCCATTGCTGTCCAGCTTCAAGTGAATATTTATACTGGTTTCCTGTGGAAGGCTCCAAAATATCTCCATATGGCACCAGACCAATTGTTTCCTGTTCCACTGGTTTCCCCTTAATTTTGATATCCATTGCTCTATCCTGTTGTGATGCTTTCTGTATTAGATTTTCTACACTGAATCATTCAGTTCTCAGGTACTCCACAACCTCAGTTTCTATTCATCTCCTTTTCTACTTTTCTCTTTGTCTTCTTATTTTTTTGTATTGTAAAGTTTTCCAAGTCTGGATTCCTTTGCCTGTATTTCTCTTCAATTATCTTTGGTGCTGCTCTTTTTGTATTGGTTAGTTTTGCTTTCTTCTTTGCGTAAATATTACACCATATTAAATCTATTTTTATTTCAAATGTCCCTATTTCTTAATACTTTTCAAATATCTTTAGGTTTTGCTGTTTATATATTTTTTTACTACCTCAGATGCTTCTTTTCCCAAACAGATCAAAGTTTTTTGATCTTCATAACGTTTTTCACAAATTTGTTGTATTAATGAATACATTTTTTTTATTTGAAGCTTCTGACAGTTTTTCCTGTGAAGTGTTTTTCTTTCCACTAATTTGTCTTTTACTAATTTTGTATATCTTGTCTCTAGTACTGTAAGTTCTTGCTGAAGTATTCTCAGGTCATTTTTTACTAGTTCAGTCTCCTCCATGTGCTTTGTTTGGATACAGTTTGCATAGTATTTTTTCAATATAATCTAAACTGATTTCAGCATCTGAGGTTACCTAGATATGACTAGGATGATTTATCTCCCCCTTTGTCCAACCAAACTGCTCTGCATAAGGTTTTATAAATATATTTATAATTTGCTGTGTCTGAGACCAATTTTAGAATCTACACACAGTTCATCAATTTGTATGTTTTTACTCCTTCCACGTCTTATGTATCTATAAAATAGTTTCTTATTATGCTCAATATCGATATTTAAATTTTCTTCATTTTTTTCTTGATCTTGTCTGCCCAGCTGACTTATTTCAGTTTACAATGTTTTTTGACGTCTTTTCTATTTCTTATACTTTTTGTCTCTGAGCTTAATCAAGTATCTTGTTCTTATGGAAATATAGCCTCCTGTTGTTGTATGCCTAGATCCTGATGTTCAACATTTATTTGACTTTTTGCATTCAAACAATTTATTTTTCAAGACTTTCCACATTCTTTCTGCAATTTTTCCACTGAATGCAATACTCCAATTAATTTTATATAGTGGCTGTTTGGCTTCCATGTAATCTGTTATTAATCTTCTGTGTTAGAACTAGCATCTAGGCTTTTGGATATTGTCCAAAACATTATCGACCACTGCAGTATCTCTTTAGGCAATAACAACATGATAAACCTTCTGGCACAGTAACTAAAGGTTTTACTGATAGGAGTCTCAACAAGAAGCTTTACCCCCTTGGAAGTGCTCCTCACCTGTAGTGTGGTGACGTCTGTACTGTTACTGACGCATGGTGTAAAGTCAGGGAAGGCAACACAGCAGTGTAAGGCTATAATGCCTTCCACACATTTAGACCAGGTACCACACAAGAAGGGACAAGAGGTGCTGGAGTATCAATTTACATAAGAAGTGAGCACGCCTCAACACTGGTCAAGCAATATGACACACTTGGGCTACTCCACATACAACTAACCTTAGGTAAACTCCCATACCATATCCTTACTAGCTATAAATTCCTGTCTATGATCCAGGATAACTATAGCATGTACTTGAATGTACTGGAGTCACCCACCATTCAGTAGAACATCATTTTCATGGGTGATTTCTACTATCCCAAACATCATTTTCATGTGTGATTTCTACTATCCCACCATAAAGTGGGATACATACATAACCATTAACATGCAGGCTCAAAGATTCTAGGATTTTGTGAGTGCAAACATCCTGGAAAAGCTGGTCTGTACACCTATGGGGGGTGTAACTATCTTGGATCTGGTACTCACAAATATGAGAGAATGTTGTGATCACAAAGCAGTTACCTTTGAAATAAATATAAAGCTTGAACTGACAGCAAACCCCAGAACCTTTAAGAATTTTTTCAAGGCTAATTGCCTCCTATTAAACAATGGCATAGCTAAATTCTAAGACACCCCAAACTCAGAAAACACTATGGCCTACATGGAAATGTTTATAGAAGCCCTGCACAAGCACGTACACAAATAATACCTGTACAGAAAGAACAGTACCAAACCAAAATAAATTAGGATGAACTCCAAAAATTAGTCCTCTTTGTGGACACCCAGTTTTAATAGGTTGTACAACAAAAGAGAGATATAAATTCCTGTCCAAAACTAGGAAGGGCTATGACTAACAGACAACAATCTCATGTATCTGTCTCTGTAAGTTACTCAGGGAACTGATCAAGTCAACCAAAGCCAACTTTGTGGCTTTGAGACAAGAATAGCCTCCCAGGCTAAGGATAACCATAAGGCATTTTTTTTAGTTTTGTATGCAGTCGTGTACTGAACTCATAGAAAATGGAACTCCATATACCTAACTGGAGGAAATAACTAATATGCTGGCTGATAAATTTAGCTCCAGTTTCTATCCCCCATCAACTCCAGTTATACCCCCCACAGGAAACACCATCTAGCATTTCTTCCCCAACTATCACTAAACTACAGGTTCTCACTACATATTCCAAAGTTAAAAAGACTGCATTGATGAGTCATATTATACCCATGTATGCCCCCTAAATAGCTTGAAACACAACCTTTCAGGCCCACAAGATTCTCTATTCAACCACATCTTCCAGAGAGGCTTAGTCCCTAGAATGGATGACTGCAATAGTCATCCCTCTGCACAAAGTGGAGCCATCAACAGACTTAGGGAACAACAGACCTATAAGTTTGACTAGACTTATATAGGACATGAAAATAATTATTGTGGATTTGATAAATAAAGACATAGGAAATCTTCAGACACTGGACTTATCCCAGTTCAGTTTCGTCAAACACAGTTCATGTCTACTAAACCTACTAGACTTCATGAAGAAGGATACCAGAGCCATGGACAAAGGCAAAATAGTACACAGTGCCTACCTCATTGGGGCATTTGACACAATACCTCATTCTAGTATTATAGACAAACTCACATATTTAGGCATAATTCCCTCTGTCATGTGATTTATAGCTGAAGGGCTCACTGATAGAACACATGAACTTATGGTGGGGGAATCCACCTCCACCAAGAGGTTGGGTAATAATGGTGTCCCACAGGGCTCACTACTGAGACCTCTCCTGTTTGGAATATATTTCTCTGAAATCAAGACAAATGTCAAGGACCTCTGACTAACCAAACTTGCTGATAACTGCAAGCCAGGCGTAATCACTGAATCTCCCAAAGATGTTGATATCTTCCAGGAGGGTCTGACATACACAAACAACTGGAGCCAGAGCCATGACTTAGAACCCAATGAAAGAAATGCATAAGTATACCATCTGGGAAGATGAAAACCCCTGCAAATTACATTTATGACACTCCCTTAAGAGGAGACCTGATGGTGAGGGGCATGGCAACCTAGGTTGACAGCAACCTGAACTTTGATCACCATGTGTCCATGGTGATGAGAAAATACTTCTACATCAATGCACCTTATAAGCAAGGGCATGCCATCCAGATCTAAGAAGATTATAGTCCCTCATTAGACCAATAATCGAGTGCTGTACATCCTTTGGCATGTATCTGACCAGGTATTTACAACAGCTGGAGTTGCCACAGATGTTCCTCACTAAAAGAATACAGGGTGTAAATGACATGTCATATGTGAACCTGTACTCAGTCTTCTACAGACTACTGAGGGGTGAGTTATGCCTAACCTCCAAGGCATTCTCTGATCCAGCCCTGATGGATCTGCTACGCATTCACAAAACAACCAGCACTACAATTACCCAGTCTAAAGATCTAATCCTTATCTGAGATGTAAACAAAACATGTTGGAGTGATAGGTATGTGTCTCAGAGAATACTCCTTCTCTGGAACAGGTTCTCCATTCATGTGAAGCAGAGCTCTTCCCTAAGCCTGTTCAAATGCAACTTGGTCCAATGAATGGGAAATTGCAAATTCACCCAAGCTTTTCACCTTCGTCCATTGTGAACAGGGCAGCTTATAGGTACCCTAAGGCACACATATATATACCAAAGCTTATCTAGTCTTGGTCATTGATAATTGGGAAAATTGAGGCATAGATGGCTAGGGTTAAAAATCCCATAAGGCCATTAGCCTTGTAACCTCCTTTGATCCTATGACCCTGTTATGATAAAATTTTCTTTGTAATACAAGCTACAAATCACTCAGCTCATTAGGGTGAATTATATTCTAGAGTTCACAAAATCTTTCTTTCACCTTTATGCATTTGTGATGTAACATCTTTTATGACAGTAATGGCTAGAAGGTATCAAGACCTAGAAAGACATTTTATCAACCAAGACATTGGCAACCTTCAAACACTGGACCCCACCCAGTTTGGGTTCATGAAGGGCCGATCTTGTCTCTTGAACCTGATTGACTTCTTTGAATCAGGCTCTAGAGCCATGGACGAAGGTAAGGTGGTCCACACAGCCTATATGGACCTCACCAAGGACTTCGACACCATCCCTCCACTCTGGAATCATAGATAAACTTGCTAAGCTGGGCATTAATCCTTATGTCACTCTATGGGTTGCCAACTAGCTTACTGACAGAACCCACACTGTAAAAGTAGCTGACTCCAAATCCAGCTCCAGACAAGTGACAAGTGGAATACCTCAGGGTACAGTCCTGGGACTGCTCTTGTTTGGTATCTACTTCTCTGAAGTACAGGCCAACACTAAGGGACTCTGGCTAACAATGTTCATAGATGACTGCAAACTGGGAGCCATTACTGAATCCCCAAATTATGTGGCTATTCTACAAAAGGGCCTTACAGAAACAGATGCTTGGTGCCACAGCCATGGGTTCTAGCTCAATGCCAAGAAATGTATAGATATCCCCTTTGGGAAAAACATGTACCTGTGAATTACCACATAGGTGGTAGTACACTAAACACTGAAAGTGTGATAAGAGACTTAGGGACACAGGTGGACAGTGGTCTCACCTTCGATAACCACATCACCACAACAGTCAGGAAATCCTTCTATGTGGCACACCTCATCACTAAGGGCTTTTCATCCAGAAAAAAAGGAGGTCATTGTCCCACTGTACTCATCCCTCATTAGACCCATTATAGAATGCAACTCCCCATTTGGTATGAGACATCTGCAATAACTGGAAAGGCAGGAGAAATACCTCACTAAAAGAATCACAGGCGTAAAGCAAATGCACTATGCTGACCGTCTAAAAAAAACTCCAGCTATACTCTGTCACATATCGTCTACTCAGAGGAGATCTCTGCTTAACATACAAGGCCATGTCAAACCCAGACCTGTTGAACATGCTACACTTAAAGAAATCCTGATCCCTCAGAGCCACATGCTCCAGGGATCTAAACCTTGTCATCACAATGAACAAAACATGCTGGAGGGATAGGTTCCTGATGCAGAGACTCCCCAGACTCTGGAATAGACTGCCATACATGTCAAGCAGAGCGCTTCTTTGGCCCTATTCAAAAGGAACCTTGTTGATTGGATGGGAGATAGGAAATTCCCCCAGGGATCATGCCAGTCACCCTGCTAAGCAGGGGTCCAGGGTCGTAAATATTGTGGGAAGAAATAGCCAGGGACTTGTTATGGCTAGGCTTGTATAGGCCCTAGGATTGATATCCTAGTACCAACCTATGAATCTATTTAATGTTCCTGCCATCATTCTCAGTGGCCTAAATGCTAGATTTCTCATTAAAATCCTTGGAAATCTATCTATACATTGTGAAGTATCATCTACTAAGGTAGTGGTTATCCTAACCATAATAACCATTTGTTTATTTGATATGAGTCATTTCACACGTCAATCTTCATTTTCATGAAATAAAAAATATTAATATCTGCAACTGCTGTTTTTATGTGAAGTGTGAGGATAATACCTATCAACCTCCTAGAGTAAGAAATCTGGACAGAGTCATAAATAAAAGGTGGAAAAAGGCCCCAAAACAGGGAACATTTTTAAATATTGCTCTTATAAACTTAGAAAGTTGATAGAATAATAGGTTTTATATTAGCATGACTTTTCTGAAGGATATGAAGTCTGAAACTCAAATGTCTGCTGTTTTTTTCTAATGTCAGTCTTTAATGATCTGCTACTAATTCACCAGAAAAAAGAACACAATTTTATGAAAAATAGACCAAAAATATGAAGCAAAGATCTGGACATTCCACGAAAATCTGTACAGTTGAGAGGTATGGTGAAGACTGATAATTGTGTATGATATGCCTTATATTTATTCATTATTTATTTACATTTGCAGTTTCAGTTTGTCTGTAACATGTCTAAACAGAGATGTTGGGGGAATTCAATAATGCCTACATGGAGTGATTGTCCATGTAGGCATAGTGGCACAGAGCATACATGGAAGTAAGCAGCCATGCGATCCAGTAAACAGAGCAGAGGGGCGTGCATGAGCGTGCAGTCATGGAAGTGTCCATGGCAGGCAAATCACCTCATAAGCAGGTGATTTGCATGCAAATGAGGGTGATACAGCAAGCAGATAGGTAGTCCTACAGTCCCCATATTGGTGTCCAAAGTTTACACGGAAAATTCCGTGTACAAGAAAGTAAAAATTGAACAGGGGCTGTAAAAGCCCTTCTTGAAGGTCAGACATTGCATGGTAGCCACAGATATGTGCAAAATTATGCACTGTGTATCCCAAACATTATACAAAATAATGCAATATAAATATTTTTAATACCCATATTACATTTGAGCAACATGCAGCAGTGCACAAATGTGCCACTATGCAAAAAAAATATTAAAAGTTTAAAAATGAAAAATAAGAAATATTTGAGAATAATGCATTATAGGGCCCTGCATAGAGCATGTACAATGGTAGATTTTAGTGGTTGCTAAGGAGGCAGGTCCTGGAATAGTGTAGCATCCAGGTTGTTTGCACGGATCTGGTATGCAAATGAGCTGGGTTACTGAATAGCAAAAATGGGCTACTGTGTCTGCAGATAAAATCTGTGTAGCCCCAGAACAGTATTGGTGTCCACAAAAGAGCTAGCTGACATTAAAAAAGGGTGTGTCACTATATGTTTAAGTGGATTGGAGCTCAGCGCCACCAGTTTGCATGACGCTGAGCTGAGCAGGGGTGTGTGTCCAGTGCTGCTAAGCTTTGTTTAGCTATGGACCATGTGTTTTAGCTGGCTTGAACTGTGCTGAGGCTGCATGTCCATCAGGCTGTGTCTATTGACTGCTGAGCATTGTTTATACCAGCAGTGTGGGTTTGCTTGCTGCACCACAGTGCTTAGCAGGGAAGGCAGTTAAAAAAATAAATAACTAAAAAAGGAAATTGCCATTGAAAGCCAATAATGCACAAATGACTGATATCCCCTGTTCCACTTATACTGAGCTATTCAAACCCCTCGGTGATGTGCCTGACAGGTGGAATGCATCATAGTTAGCCAATCACACAGGCTGCATCTGCAGCAGACCACTATAAATTATGCATACACCCTTCAATCTGATTTCTCCCCCATACTCTGCATCATTGAAGTACAAACCTGGGAATTTTAACTGACAGAATGCTAGGGGATGCTGCTGCTCTGCTACATCTGTATGTGCTAAATGCTGAGGTCAGTGCTAATGCTGCTGCTGACAATAGGCCTAGACTGAGAAGGAGAAGAGTGTTCAGGCTCAGGGTAACCTTCCAAGACCTACATGAGGTGGAGATTGTAGAGCACTACAGGGTGGACAGGGACCTACTACAAGAACTCATCTAGCTCTGCCGCCCTCAACTCAGACCCAAAGCCAACAGACGGGAACCCATCCCAGTGGAAACAAAGGTATGTGTAGCCCTTAGAATATTAGCTACAGGTACTTTTCAAAGACCAACTGGGGACATGATAGGGGTCTCACAAGCATCAGCATCCACGGTACTCCATTGGTTCCTGGCTGCCATGCAAACACATACCAGTGAGCACATGTATTTACCCTGCACCTCTGAAGAGCAGGCTAGCAATATCCATCTCTTCTACCATGTAGCACACTACTCTGAGGTACTGGGTGCCATAGACTGCACTCATGTGTACAACAAAGCACTACCTGGTGAGGAGGGTAGAGTCTACATCAACTACAAGGGTTATCACTCCAAGTGCCAGGTCATGTACAATGCTCAGGACGTTATCATGAATGTGTGTGCTGGCAGCCCTGGCAGTTATCACAACTCTCATATCTGGCAAGCATCACAGCTGTACCAGATGTTTGCCAGTGGGGACATCCCATATGGCCATCTGCTGGGGGATGCTGGCTATGTATTGGAACCATGGATGATGACTCCTATCAGAAATGTACACAAACACCTACTAAAGAATGCCATAATGAGGTGCATGCACAAACTAGGAACATCATAGAGTATGTGTTTGGGCTGCTCAAGTCACGGTTCTGGTGCCTTGATATATCTGGTGAAGGCCTGTAGTACTCTACAGCCACATGTGCAGAGATGTTCACAGTATATGCCATGCTATAAAATATGATCCTGTGGAAACAGCCGTGGCAGGATCAGCAAATATAAGGGATACACAGTCCCCACCAGTGCCAAGGTCCCCACAGCAACACACACAGGGGACTCAGAGGAGGAACCTCATGAGGCTGGCCCTGTAGGCAGACATAGGCATGCCCAGTATGCTCTAACCTTGGCAAAGAAGCAATACATAGCTCATGCACTGACAATCGAGGGTCTTAGGGACTAACACCTTACTCCGACTCACATACATAGTAAAAATGTTGCCAGCCACACAGCATAACCTGTACCTCACCATGTAATTGCGGTGTACTGCATACATCAGAGTCAGCCCTGCAACACAGGTATCTCAACTGCTGCAAGGTAAGTCACTCTCCTTTACAAAAATGTATGGGGTACTACACTATGGTAACATATGTATGGTCCTGTTGCATGTATGCAAGGGAATAGAGTGGGCTACTCGGCTACTTGCAGAGAACTAACAGCTATGTGGGACAACAGGTATTCTTTCCAATACTGACTGCACCATAATATGCAGCAAGCCTCAAGGGAGCAAAACACACTGCAGTATGCAAGGGAAATGCCAAACAGTGGGGTCATAGGACAGATGCATGACTGTCAGTGCTAGTCCCCTTACCCCAACACATCAGTGTTCCTATGCAACTGCTGTAACAGTATGTTTGCATGGATATATCAGCACACCACACAATCCCAGAGCTGTCAGAAGCAACCTAGCTACATATTCTAATATCAACAATATGCAGGGGTCAAAGTGTTATGTCTGTCTGCTGTTGATAGTGTGAGAATGTAAACCTCAAGTTTTGGTGGCTGGTTTGGCTCAGTTGAACACATTACGAGACCAGATATGTAGATATCCACTATGTACAGACCCTGCACAACCAAAATGGTTAGCACTATCCATCGCTACCTCCGACTTCATACTCCACAGTCTATCAACACACTATGTATGTGGCTATCACCAACATAGTAGCAATACCGGTATGTCCCTGTGTGCTGTGACAGTGTGCTGTATATCACGGCACCCATCAATGCCATCTACTATGGTGTGCCCTCAATGGGCATAGTCCCACTACTATGTCATAGAGCCATTGTCAGACGCATAGGTGTGTTATTACATGTATATGGGGAAAGCCCAGTGACACCAATGTGCTACAATGGCAGACAGCTATGCAAACCTGCTGTAGTATATCTTCACTGTAGATGTCATACCTGTCCAGTATACAGATGTTTGCGGCATGTGTAGGTGTGCCTGATACATGTGGTCCTGTTGGCACAAACATGTGGATGTCTGGAAAATGGTTGGCCAATAATTGCTGGTTGTAGTCAGCATATAGGGAATCTGGCTGTCACATGCCAGAACCCCCAGAAAAATGCTTATGCTACAGTAATATATGTTACTCTATTCATACTCTTGCTTTGTATAAACAATATGTATACTCTGTTGCTGAGTTCGAGCCTGTACCCCCCCCTCCACTAATGATGGCTATGGCCAGCATTCCTGCCATAGGGGATTGCAGGTATGTTAGCTATTGCTGTCAAGCTTGAGATACGAATGTCGACAAAACAGTGACCTAGCACTAGCGAGTACATCAGGGACAGTCAGGGCCACCTTTACAATGTCTGAACTGTTCCTGTGTGACATTCACAGACTGAAATGAGCTGAATGACAGGACATCATGTGATATGACAGCTATGCCCACCCTTATGTACTGGCAATATGTGTAACTCACAATCCAGTAGCTTTAGTACAGGAGCCGAATGTTGTAGGAGGGAGTGAGAGGTCCAGAGCTGTGATGACATTCACAGCTGGCACAGCTGAGAGGCATGCCTGTAGCTGTTGCACAGCAGAGTATCACCAACATGTCACTCACAGAGATGTACTACAGGCATACTGTTGTAATCCCCATCCCCCATAACTGCAACCTCCCATCTGCAACCCATTACATGGGCATGTATGACATACCTGGTACAGTGACGTAATCCGTATGTGAACAAATCATCTTGAAAAAACTTGCTAACTCATACTCTGTCTTGGTAAAGCAACTTACAAAGCTGTTTCCCATAGGCAGTTGCTTGACTTTTGTAGGTCATGCTCATTAACAGGTAATTGCCTGTGCACCAATCCGTGGCTCAGACTTGCTAATTGCATCCAACACAGCTGGGTTTCTCTTTCATTAGACAATGACATGGCACCACAGTGCAATATTTAAAGGCTTCATGTAGGCCTTGGTCCCTTTCTTAGTCTTTGAAATGGACATTAGTGAGGCATGAAGATTACAGCATCACAGAGCGTGTGTACAATTACTGTCCATTGCTAAGATTTATGAGGTATGTCCACAGTTTTGCATGCTATGTTTGGCCATTGTGAAATGACAGTATTAAACATTATGGGTTGAGGTCAGTAAGGGGGAAGAGACATGAGTGTTACATGTCATATCCATCAGAATATGCATGCTGCTGCAGTAGCTGCTAGTCTATCAGCGCACTATGTTTGTAGGGGCAAACTGTAAAACATGTCCCTGTAGCTAGACCTTTGACCCCCTTATGTATGGGTGTTGTCTGGATCCCTTGTTCTAAGGGATTGTGAGAGATGGTAGGTCTGTAGCAGGTAGCTCAACATACAGCTGCATATGTTGCAGGGTACAGCTGCTGTGGCAGCTTAGGACACAAACGGGGGAGTGTTCACACCGTGAAGGACAGCAAGGTATATATTTCACTGTGGGTGCAGTGTCATTTTGGTCGGTACAGCCCACCCAGGGTGAGGATAACCATAAAAGTCCAGTCAAGGTATGTGCTTATGGTTCAACTGTTATGTATCAATGCCAGTCAGAGAGATGTAGGTGACATATAGGTAGGCTATATGAATATGTGTGGTGTGTACCTACCTACAGGCCTTTGACTTGCAAACATGGGTGGCAGTCAATTCAGGGGCAGCACCCTGTTTTGGTTAAAATTGCATAAATCAGCCATTATTTGCTGTATTCACAAGAATGTAATTGAAGTGCGATACACAGTATTCGAACCTAGGACTGTGGGTGGCAACATGTAGTGCATGTAAGGCATTTAACAGACTGTGCTACTACTGTAGCAAGTGAATTTGAAAGATATGTGTCCATGCATATAGTCTGTGACACAAGATTTGCCTTAACATATGTTTTATGAAGGGTATGATGTCTGTCATGATTTTCTAACCCCAATCTTTCATGACTTGCCAGTACTTTACCAGACATATATGTTTTTTTTTAAACTGTGCTAAAACTAGGGGGCACAAATGTGGGCATTCTGCAACAGTTTGTACAGTTAACATATATACCTGCTATCCCAGGCCTCACGTGCATCCATTATTATTTATTAAGCTGTGTACTGGTGTAGTGTCTGTATCACACTCACAAGTACACTCCCATTTTTCCCATTATATGTACTTGCAGTGTGTCAGTGGCAATCAGTATATGTTGGTGCCAACACCCACTTTACTTCAGAGCTGAGTGGCCTAGTGGGCTAATGCACCATGCTGTAGTTGACAGGGGCCCAGGTTTGAGATGTCACAGTGTAGATTGCTTTTCAGATGCGCCTAACTGTGAGAAACACATAAGATGATTAAGGCACATTTAAGAAGTTATAAGCTGGTTTGTGAGACACAGTGCATCACTGGGTAGGAGAATTTCCATTTGCGGACAGACAAGACAGCATACAGGGGTGATGTGTGACACATGAGGGGAGTAAACACCTTGGACAGGGAGGGTGTTGTGGAATCAGAGGTCCATATGCCCCCAGATGGCAGCAGTGTGACTGAGCTCCCCACCCATGGGCAGTCAAAACTGGTCCTTCAATGTGCCAAAGGTGACTGTGCTGTAGGCTGGGTGCCAAGGCCACTAGGTCCCTCCAGGTTGGCGAGTCTGCCATAAATTCATTTCAGGCATTGCTCATATCCATGATGAACTATCCTGTGCACCATCACTGGTAGCTGATCCTAGGTGACAAATCCTGTCCACCCCAGCTCTCAGGGGTAGTTCCACCAGTAGGTGGTCCAAGGCCAGCAGAGGGCAACCACTAGCTTGGGTTCTGGACATCCTGGGATCCAGTGCCATGGCCAGCTGAGGTAGGGTAGGTTGATCACCAGGAACCGGCGTACACAGTTGAGCTGTGGTGTTGAGGTATTTCAATATGTATAGGTTAGTAATGACCAAAACATTTAGTTAGTTATAACAGCATGCCAGAACATTACAAATAACCCAGTAGCATAGCAATGCATAGTATATGGAACACAACAATAAGTAAGATAACAGTCAGAACAGTAACAGCATGCCAGTAATAGTTACAGCATTATGCCAACAACATAGGTAATTCAACAAGATATGTTAGTATTCAACCATTGCAATACATAACAATAATAAAACACAAGGCCCAGCATAATGTTTGGTTATGGTTTACTATAAACATATGTTGTTCTCTAATGTATACTAATAATAAATTATGATGAAGGTAAGAGGTGGGAGAGAGAGAAATACAGTCCATTATTATCAGTAGAGGCTATATAGTTTGAAACAGTACTCTATACTCTACATGTCTGTCCTTCCTTTATGTTAACAGTGCCCATAGCTGCTGTAGCACATACATACCTATCAAGCTACCCACATGGGACTGTATGGGCCAAACAGTAAGACCTACAGGTACACAACTACAGAGGACTATTACATGACAGGTGAACGTGTATAATTACCAAGGTGTACTGTGGACTGATGCAGTTTGACTGTGATATTGACATAATCATGTCAGTGACAGATCTGTGACAGAGGGATTAGGCAATGGTGATTACAGTCCATGATAGAGTGACTCTTGAGAGACATGTACCGTGTACAGTTCAGAGAGTAAACAACTATCATGCCTTCCTTAGCAGGCATGGAGTTAGACAATCAGCAAATGTTCACAGACGCACCGGGCATACAGCCATACAAATATTACACATTTTATTTATTGTATTATTTTTTATTACTATTGCACTTGTTGCCTTTATTTTATGATGTCTAATCACATTCCTGATCAATGTTAACAGTCTGTTACATCTGAACAAATGATTAACCCATAATAAGGGCTACTGCACCCATTTACTTGTAATTCCTGTGGGGAGAACATCTGGTAACAATACATAACTGATTCAGTAATATTTATTAATACTTGTCAAAGGGTTCAAACCCTGGTCTGTGTGTGACAAAATGTACATCAGACACAGCATTTAACACACTGAGCTACTGAGCCACCACCGACAAGTGACTGACTGATATTTGCCTAGAGCTCACCTGGAAACAAAATATGACCTGGTAATGGTAGTACAGTTTTATACAAGACTGCAGTAACAACTGAACACCCATGCATGAGATTCATGCATGACAGAGATACTAGGTAAACTGTACATTAATACATAGAATGCAGGTGTACACAATAAAATCTTAGGGTAGAAATATCTGTGACATGTCCAAACCATATTGGTATATTGGGTTGGCTGTCTGACCCATATACAGTTGCAGATGGTTTATTTGAAGTCTACAGCTATTACAGTTTCATACTTGCCTGCATCACTGTACCTTGGAGCAGGAATGCATATAGCTGAAATGCAATAGCTAACACAAGACAATCCTGATATACACAATATACCTTGGGTGTTCCTGGTATTGCTTCAGATGTTAGTGCAGAACAAATGTCATAATGCCTATATCTTGTAGTACAGCTCTAAATCTACAGTTTAGCATGACATCCTTTGTTAGGTAAACCTTGAGTCAGTTAGTGTTATTCGTTGTGTTTTTATTTCAGAGCAGATGTCATACTGGATTTCATGAACAACAGCCCTGCTTACATAGATATTGCACAACACAGCTTTCTTAGGGGTACCTCTATGCAGTTATTAGTATATGTTTGAGTCTTTATTGCACAACATTTGATATAACGCAGGTGTTGCAATACAGCTGTAATTCCGCAACTATTGCAGTAGAAACTTAACATTATCACATTTAATGCTTTAATCTTTATTGCAATGTAATTGGCAGTAGTCAGTTATTGTAGTACAGGCCTATGTCCACATTCATTGCAATACACAAATCTGTAATGTGATTACCTACTGGCAGCAAATGAATTACTCTGTCTTGTGAATCTGACTATAGATTGCAAATTAATCTTTGCTCAATACACTCACGGCGCAACCTGGCCAGGTGCCCTCCATGGGCCTCTAGGTTGCAAGCTCTCTCCTCTGCAGCTGTAGGGAGACAATCATACTATTATGCATACCTGACTATCCCACATTCAGATTAGGTATTGGTAAAACAATGCTAACAGTACTTGCAAACTTGTGGGACATTCCCATTCTGAACATCCTTGACCCAGGTGTCCAGAAGTCTCCCCTTCCGATGCTTCAGATCACCATAGTGATGCCGGACTTGCTCACCTGTGTGGGAGATACCTGTAGCACTGGTGAGATTGCATGCCAGCTGGTCTCAGGCCTCTGCCTTGTAGTCTGATCCCTGGAACTTGCCCTGCAGCAGTGGGTATTCATGGTCTATTACTAAGAATCCAACCATATACCCTGGACTCCAGAATGCCCCACTGCTGTGCCGGGAAGCACACACCCTCTCCAACACCTGCTGTAGTTCCTGCACAGTTCAAACTCCAACTGGTTATGCTGTATTCCTGCCTGTTTCATTTAATGTAGTCTGTTTTCCCACCCTTACACACCACTGGGCCATTTTTAAAAATGTAGTGCATGGCTTAGCACCATGCAAACCAGCTTAGCTGAGCTAAGTAGTGGTGCAGCTGTGAATGCTTAGCAATGCCAAGCAATGTGCAAACCAGTGCAGCCAAGCAGTCCTTAAACAGAGATTGTTTTAGCAGTGCTTATCATGGCTTAGCAAGGCTTAGCAGAGCTTACCTGAGCACAGCAGGTCATGATTTAAATATAAGCGGCATAATTTATCTTGCAAAAATAATTGCTTAATTTTCCCTCCATGTATTCAGACCCTGCACCTACTGTACAGGAGGTCATAACTCTATCCACTTGGCTATGTAGATATGCAGAATGCTGCTATACTTTTACATATACCTCTCAGATATGTTTGAGCACTGCTAAGCACCATGCTGCAGCACACAAACCAGCTCAGTTATGCTTAAACTTGACTTTTGAATCATAAATTAAATGGACCCGGGTTCTATTTTTAGATGTCTGACGTGTGAATTGCTGCATGCTGCACCACACAAACATTAAAAAAATTATAGCATTGAATTTATTGCTATTAGGCACTTGGCTATTGCAGGGGTTGTATTACTCATCTATGGCCATGGCCACAGTTAGTGATACACTACCTACACTGATTCAATACCGCCTTCCCTGGCTCTCCCTCAGTAACGTGCCTTCATTAATATGCATGATGCACTAATGAGGGAGATCTGCATACACAGACATGGCAACATCTTTGTTATCTTTACACTATTCCTACACAGATGTTATTAAATCTGGGGGGTTGTGATCTAGGCCCCTGTCATTCCTTAACAAAATAAAATCCAAGCCCAGTCAACACATTGAGCAGAGTGAATTGTGATACTTGAAAATAAGTTCTAAATACCAAATTAAAAAAAAAACATATGAGTAAGGGCAGAGCTCTCTGATTCCTGACTGAAATCATTTTAATTCATAATTAACCAGATGGCAAACAAAGTATACACATTCAGCCACTGAATCTAGAATCATGGTTTTCATTCAAAATGAACAAAAGCCAGGAAGCATCAAAACATCTATTTTCAGGTGTTCTCTTTATGATTTTTTCCCACTTAGCCATTTTTATTTCTTTCCAAAAATCTAAATAGTTAAAACACTCCTATTCATCTTAGAATCATTTCTTGCATCCTTGCAGATCTACACTGTAGATATAGTCACATAACATTGGTTAAAACTCTAACCCAAGATCATGGTCATCAACCTCTACACAAAATAAAGTTCTAAACTGTCCATGCCATCATAACCCCATTCCCAAAACAAAAATAAAAACATTTGCAGATGTGACCACGTATTTATTGTTAAGCAATTTCATGTTCCTTTAAAGTTTATATTGTAATTAAATATATTCTGTAAAACACACAAAAAATAATTTTACCAAATTAACCTCACAATTTCAAACAGACAATATTATCAGGTAATGTACAATGAAAGCCTCCAGTTGGCCCTTACTTGCAACTAAGGGAAATCACATTGCCTCAGTAAAAACTGCCACTGTAAACTGCAACAATGTTACCACTGTGTTAGATTTTCTTTACCACTAGCCCAGAAAAGAGAGTAAAGAGGGGAAAATATAAAACAAGGTGGGGATGAGGCTAAGGAGATCCACATCCAGAACAGAAGAGGCAGGAGGCATGGAGGAGGGGACCAGCGCAGACTAAGTGACCTTTGGGGAGGTCCATGCTGCATTTCAAAAGGGAATAGTGCAAGACAAATGGTCTTGTCTGCAAGATTGTCTTTGTTCTGTGACCCCATTTCCAAAATAAACACTACCACACATTTGCAGGTGTGATCAAGTATTTATTGTTAACCAAATCCATGTTCCTTTAAGGTCTGTACTATAATTGAATATATACTGTAAAACACAAGCAAATTTTACCAACTTAGCTGCACAACTGCAAACACAGGCAGGTGCACCAGACAACCTTCTCATTGGGTGTATATTATAACAACAAATGATCAAAAGATGAATGCTGTTATATTGACCCCAAAACATTGAAAACTAAAAAGATCGAGCTACCATAACAGCGATTTTTTTTCCCTAGGGGAAAAAAATCGCTGTTCCCAAAAAAAAGCAAAACAAAAACAAATTATACACTAAACACTATTTTAAGTGGGGGGCTTTGCCCCCACACCCCTGCTACTTAAATATACCAACTCCGAGATTGCACTACACTGCTGAAAATGGCACTATGTGCTAAAAACGGCAAAGTGACGGAAGTGGCCACGCGGCTTCTTTCCCAGGGAAAGAATTTGCTTATATGCCGCTTCGTCATTTTGCATTTTCGACATTTGAAGTTCGAGCAAGATGCATTCGACAGAATGCGTTCTCGGTCTTCAGATAGGAACCCTTCTCATTGGCCTTTATTTGCATATGAAGGAAACCACATCTCCTCAGCAAAACCTGCCATTGCAAAATGCAGCACCACAGCCAATATGGTATTCCTTGTTTTTCATCCACCTGGAAAAGGGAGTAAAAGAGATAGATTGTAAAATGGGATGGGAGAATCATCCACCATGCTTTTAGCAGCCTATTCCTTCCTTTACCTTTCAGGAAATGATTCAGTACAAACATGAAACTTGTATTTAGGATTTAAAAATGTAACTATTAAACAAACGTCATATTACCAGAAAAGAAAATAATAATGAATCTAAACAATAAAAAGACATTACTGGCTTAAAAGTTAGTGCATTCAAAAGAACTAATAATTGTTACTTGTTTTACTAAAAGATTTAGCATGCAAACCTAAAGCAAAAAATATCAATATAATTTACTGGTTTAGTAAATATTCTTTTAAAAACATAGAAAGGTTGAGATTGAAAATGAGCAAATGAAAATTGAATAATTGTACTTCATTGTTAGCAAACCAAAATGAGTCTCTGTCATGCAGATTCCAGTTAACAGCTACGGAAATATCAAATATCACTACAGCTCCAGGAACTTTATGGTTAGCCAATCTTCTTGTTTTCTTGATAGATCAATTATTATGTGCACCATGCCATGGAAGGCACATAGGTTCAGCAGTAGCATTGTCACTTCACAGCAACAGGTAATCTGGTTCAATTCTCGGATGGAGTGCCTTCTGTGTGGAGTCTGCATGTCCTTCCTGCATTTGTGTGGGTTTCTTCCCATGTTACAAAGACATGAGTTTGGAGCATTTTTCCCTAGGCATCCACTGAAAATTGGCTTTGTTCCAAGTCAGACTTGCCTGGTTAATAAATGTTAAATAAATAAAATGTTAAGCAAGCAGCAATCACAAGCCAAACAGAAATAGCTATCTTGATAAGTGTGCTTGACTGACATTGAATCTCTAAGGATATAAAAACAAGCTACCTTTTGGGAATAAAGTCCAAGTCCTTACTGCCAGAATGCAATCTCAATATGTGATAAAATTCTTGCAGGAAATGTGAAAGGGAAGGCAGTAACTGTCCCCATTTTAATCCGAGAATTCCTCTCCAAAAATGTTCATACTTATTGTAACCCAAGCTCCATTCATTAGCTCAAATTCCAGCTAGTTTATAAGCTTACTGAATGAAAGAATGCATCATAATGAGACTTGTCTTTTTTCCTTAAAATACAATAGGAATGGATATATAGATAAAATATATTCATTAATTTAATAATTTAATCTATGAATTAGATGACCACCTACCCAATCTCTGTAAAACTTCTACTGATTGACCTGAGCTGCCAAATCAGAAGCACAATCATTCTAAATAAATGTGAGGAGTACCCTATGGTGTTTTTGTAACCCCCTCAGTATAAATGTAATGAATGGTCATCTTGCGACTATAGTTCTTCAAGCAAAGCTAAGTAATCTGACGAATTCCATAATCTGTCTGATAGTCACTTTTTTGACTTTATGGGAGTTTCCTGCTGCAGATGATATTTTATTAATTTTGTTTCTCAGGGTAAGTGGAAACAAGCACAGACTGCATTCACTTCTACTTCTAGGAATATTAAAACCTTAACAGGACCTTAAATCATATCTTGTGCTAATGGGGCTAAAGACCAGCTTTCCCCTCATCTTTACCATTTCTAATTATTCTAAAATCATCAAAGTATTCAACAACATAATTAAAGGGGACTCCAGTACCTTAATGGTTCAGAGCTAAAACTCTCAAAAGTGGCACAAGCCCATAGGAATAGTAGTGTTTAAAAAATAATTCTCTTCAAATTTCATACCAAGTAAATTCCAATTTTGTCAGTAAATAGATAGGAGACAGAATGAAAAGGATATATCAACTTTAGCTTTTTAGGGGTCTCTGAAATTGTTAATGGCTGCTTCTGAATAATTGAATGACAAGTAATGAACTCTTCTCCCCTTTTTATCAATGCCATCATTCATGGAACAAACCTGGGGGAATAATAAATGGTGAAAGAGATGATATTCCCCTTGTTCTTTTTTTTTCTTTGGTGCTAGTCCCAAACAGGAAATAAAAAAATGATACAATGATTAAATGATTATACACACACATATCTATATCCATATCTATATCTGTATCTATAGATATATAGATTACACACACACACACACACACACACATACACTATGTATATGTTATATGTGCGTGTGTAAATATGTATGTGTATGTATATATATATATATATATATATATATATATATATATATATATATATAGATGTGTATGTATTTATCGTATGTGTGTGTGTGTGTGTGTGTGTGTGTGTGTGTGTGTGTGTGTGTGTGTGTGTGTGTGTGTGTGTGTGTGTGTGTGTGTGTGTAGATATAGATAAATATGTATGAGTTTGCTGTATAGTATTGAATGGACAGAACATTTGCATTTGTTTGCTTGACAGTATTTGAACAGAAGAAACAGATGGTTGAAATCCGTGCAAGATTCACAATCCCTAAATAGGAGATTATGCCCTTTCCTTGGGAATGTGTGATCTTGGAGTTAGTCTATATAATTAGCAGGAGGTGCAGGGGGTACAGGATGCTTGTCTCTCTGCAAAAACACTTGCTATGGATTTTTCCTCTCTAAGATTAATGCAGGTTGCATGGGCAGTCCCTGTCAATGTTTTATGTTTTTGACTTTGTGTCATTGATGTTACAGGCATCAATATCGTCTTCATTTGGTATGCAGCACCAGACATCAATATCACCTTCATTTGGTATGCAGCACCATACCTATATATATATATATATATATATATATATATATATATATATATATATATATATATATATTTATATATTAAATACATGAAGTTAAATTTAAAATACTGATTATAAGAAGTCATAATAAACTATTATGCAATTACTCAACATATTCCCTTTTTCACATTCTTTATATATATTGACCAATTTTTTCCTGTGATGTATGATTTACTACATTAATTCACAGTGATTTACACTAAAATATCCTGCAAGTGAGGGGCTGTAATTTGCTTACAATGATTAATACAAAAGTTTTGAACCTGACTTGATCACAATCTTAATTTATAAACATATCTTCCTTTATACCCAATGGTTATGCACTACTATTAATTTTATTGCCTTTCTATTTATATAATTTTTACCTTTTAAAGCATTCTAAGTAAAAACCCATATTTGGATATATAATTATTATTTTTTAAATGTACAAATAGCTGGGTAACTACAGCAGAGCTAGTAAGGGAGACGGCTAAAAAGGTGCTTGCTATGACATCTCGACAGAGGAAGGACAACAAGGAGACATGGTGATGGAATGAGGAAGTACAGGAGAGTATACAGGGAAAGAGGTTGGCAAAGAAAAAGTGGGATTGTCAGAGAGATGAAGAAAGTAGACAGGAGTATAAGGAGATGAGGTGCACAGCAAAGAGAGAGGTGGTGAATGCTAATGCATATGAAGAGTTGTATGAAAGCTTGGACACTAAGGAGGGAGAAAAGGACCTGTACTGATTGGCTAGACAGAGGGACTGAGCTAAGAAAGATGTGCAGCAGGCAAAGGTGATAAAGGATAATGAGGGAAACGTACTCACAAGCAAGGAGATTGTGATGAGCAGATGGAAAGAGTACTTTGAGGGGTTGATGAATGAAGAGAATGAGAGGGAGATAATTTTGTATGATGTGGGGATAGTGAATCATGAAGTGCAATGGATTAGCAAGGAGGAAGTAAGGATAGCTATGAAGCGGATGAAGAATGGAAAGGCTGTTGGTCCAGATGACATACCTGTGGAAGCATGGAGGTGTTTAGGTGAAATGAAAGTAGAGTTTCTAACCACACTGTTTAATAAAATCTTGAAAAGTGAGAGGATGCCTGATGAATGGAGAAAAAGTGTTTTGGTACCAATTTTTAGAATAAGGGTGATGCGCAAAGCTGCAGTAACTACAGAGGGATTAAACTGATCAGTCACAGCATGAAGCTATGGGACAGAGTAGTGGAAGCTAGGTTAAAAAGGGATGTGATGATTAGTGATCAGCAGTATGGTTTCATGCCGGGAGAGAGAACTACAGATGCGATATTTATTCTGAGAGTGTTGATGGAGAAGTACAGAGAAGGTCAGAAGGAGTTGCATTGTGTTTTTGTAGACTAAGAGAAAACATATGATAGGGTGCCTAGAGAGGAGTTGTGGCATCGTATGAGGACATCAGGAGTGTCAGAGAAGTATGTAAGAGTGGTACAGAATATGTATGAGGGTAGTGTGACAGCGGTGAGGTCTGCAGTGGGAGTGACGGATGCATTAAAGATGGAGGTGGGATTACATCAAGGATCATCTCTGAGCCCTTTCTTTTTTGCAGTGGTGATGGACAGGTTGGCAGATGAGATCAGACAGGAGTTCCAATGGACTATGATCTTTGCAGATGACATTGTGATCTGTAGTGAGAGTAGGGAACAGGTGGAGGAGACCCTGGAGAGATGGAGATATGCTCTAGAGAGAAGAGGAATGAAGGTCAGCAGGATGAAGACAGAATATGTGTGTGTGAATGAGAGGGATGAAAGAGGAATGGTGAGGATGCAAGGAGTAGAGGTGGTGAAGGTGGATGAGTTTAAATACTTGGGATCAATAGTTCAGAGTAATGGTGAGTGTGGAAGAGAGGTGAAGAGAGTACAGGCAGAATGGAGTGGGTGGAGAAGAGTGTCAGGAGTGATTTGTGACAGACGAATACCAGTAAGAGTGAAAGGGAAGGTCTACAAGAGGGTAGTGAGACCAGCTATGTTATATGGGTTGGACACTGATAAAAAGACAGGAGTTAGAGCTGGATGTGGCAGAGTTAAAGATGTTAAGATTTGCACTGGCTGTGACGAGGGTGGACAGGATTAGGAATAAGTATATTAGAGGGTCAGCCCAGGTTTGAAGACAAAGCCAGAGAGGCAAGATTACGTTGGTTTGGACATGTGCTGAGGAGAGATGCTGAGTATATTGCGAAAAAGATGCTAAGGATGAGGCTACCAGGTAACAGGAAAAGAGGAAGGCCTAAGATAAGGTTTATCGATGTGGTGAGAGGACATGCAGGTGGTTGGTGTGACAGAGAAAGATGCAGAGGAGAGGAAGAAATGGAAACAGATGATATGCTGTGGTGACCTCTAACAGGAACAGATGAAAGAAGATGATGATTTGCATCCTAAAATATGTATGATGTTTTTTTATGGTTTAAATAGTACTATTTGCTGTATGGAAATGTTGGTGGACTTTTAAAATAAAGGAGAATGTTCACAAGGGGTGGGCCGATGTAAATTTGGTCTAAACAAAGTGAAAATCCTGGTGAAATTTTCTGTCTTTATATATATATATATATATATATATATATATATATATATATATATATATATATATATCACATGACACTCCTCATTAATTTAAAGTGACATACCCATTTTAAAATGTGCATATAAAGAGATATTTTCAATAGTGCTTGTGTAAAACATCAAATGTGTATGTTGTATCTTTCGGCTTTCGCCGGTTAGGGGTCGCCACAGCAGAACTCCAGTCTGCTAATGATTGGCAGTGGATTTTTACATACCGAGTTTCCAGCTCTAATGCACAACCTTCATTAAAGGTATGCCCATTCACACATGTCTCCACGCAGAAGACACTCTAGCTGAGAAACGAACCAGACTTCGTCTTACTGTGAGGCCACAACGCTACCGCAGCACCACCACCGCAGCTTAAAACATCAAATGTGTATATGAAAAAAAAATAAAAAAATAAATATAAAAATATATATAAAAAAAAAAAAAAAATATATATATATATATATATATATATATATATATATATTAGTAAGTATAAAAAACTTAGTAAGAATCACTAAATAGTGTACTTACCAACTATCATCTTATGTGAAATTACAGTTACTATATAAAAATACATTAACACCATGACATCTGGAATAGCATCATAAATAATGCAGTCAAAAAGCACTCATGCCCTTTAGCAACCATAGTGGCTGATGGAGTGTGTAGATGATATAAAAAATACCTAGTGCTTCAGTCGTCTAGACTTTAGCACAGGTTTGAGGGGGACACAACAAACGATTGATTATCTTGATGTGAATATTAGGAAGATGGATGATGGCTTCTGTACTAAAATGCATAGGAAGGAATGTTATAGACCCTCCTATTTACACAGGGATAGCATGCATCCCAATCATATTTTTGGTAACATCGTTACTGGGCAGGCACTGAGGTTATCAAGACTAACAAGTGAAGATCAGAATCTAGACAGGAGCTTACCTGAGCTTAAATGTGAATTTATATCTAGGGGATATAATGAAACAGAATTGGAAGCAGTCTATTGCAAGGTTCATAATGAAAGGGAAAGGAGTGGTAGACCCTATTTTTCTGAAAACAACTCCACAATAGTGGCACGCACTGTCAGTCATATGTGCCCGCCTATTGTGCTCCCATTTGCGAAAGGAATTGATGCAGTAAAGAATACCATCAATGGGAATTGGCACATTTTGGAGACGGGCAATAGGTTCTCAGATATTTTAAATAATGGTCCCAGAAGAGGAACTCGAAACAAAGGTTGTGCTCTCAGAGAATAAAGATACTTCATCCCATGAGTATTGATGGCACATACCAATTACAACTATTGTCAGTATATTCATGAGTCGAGATTCTTCAGGCACCCTGAAACACGTCATTTATAGAGCATCAAGGCTAATGCTGATTGTTCCACTAAAAATGTTTATTTAGCCCACTGCCAAAGGTGTTTTAAGTTCTATGTGGGGAAAACTAACAGGAGCCTTAAAGAAAGGATCAGGGACCATCTTTATTGTATCCTTAAAGGTCATGACTATAGTGCGTTGGCTAAGCACATACTTCAGACAGATATGACCCACTCCTTTCTATTTCAAGTTCTTCATATAGTATATGATAGTATGCGTGGAGGGGATGTGGTGAATCATACAGAGGTAGCTGAATTGGAATGGATAATGAGGTTGGGTACATCAGGCCATGGGCCTTAATGATATTGTCCCCCTCAAACCTGTGCTGAAGTCTGACGACTGAAGCACTAGGTATTTTTTATATCATCTACACACTCCATCAGCCACTATGGCTGCTGAAGGGCATGTGTGCTTTTTGACTGCTATATTTATGATGCTTTTCCAGATATCATGGTGTTAATGTATTTTTATATAGTAACTGTAATTTCACATGAGATGATAGCTGGGTAAGTACACTATTTAGTGATTCTTACTAAGTTTTTTTATACATTTTATATATATTTTTTTGTGTTTTTATTCTTTTTTTCATATACACATTTGATGTTTTACACAAGCACGATTGAAAATCTCTTTATAGGTTCATAGGTTCATAGGTTAGTACTAGGCTAACTGCCTTTGCGAGCCATTGTAAGCCTAGCCAATTATCCCTTGTGAGACTCAAACTCTGCACCTTGTGTTTGTAAGGCAAACACCTTAACCATTAGGCCACCCTCCCAACCCCAATATGCACATTTTAAAATGGATATGTCATTTTAAAACATAATTAATGAGGAGTGTCATGTAATGTATTTTTTAAAGTTTAAATAGGTTTTTTTGGATATCTGAAATTGTCTGAAGAAGCGGTCTTTTGGAACCATGAAAGCATTTACGTGTCTGTGTGAGAATAAAGTGTTGTGCTTTTTTACATCTGAGAGCTTGATTTATTTTTGTTATATGCTTCTGCCAAACATTGGGACTTAGTTTTTATTTTATTCATCTGGGCCGGATTTTTTGCTTGTTTTATATATATATATATATATATATATATATATATATATATATATATATATATATATACTTCATAACATTGAAATTTCATAACGTTAAATTTCATAACATTGAGACCAAAACATCTAAATCCCAAAACACTGAAAACCCAAAACATTGAAAACTCAGAACATTGAAAGTGTGCTTCATAACTTTGAAAACTACAATGCATAAGTAAATAACACCCTCTCCACCTATAACAACACCTAACTAACAAACACTTTCTATTACATTTCTGCAGGGGGGCAAGATCTCCCCCCCCACACCTCCCATAAATTAAATATACCAACTTCAAGATCACACTACAGTGGAAAAAGTTAATTTTCTATCTTCACTGTATCACAATCACCATACACTGAAGTTAAGAAATTAACTTTTTTCCAGTGTAGTGCGATCTTGGAGTTGGTATATTTAATTTATGGGGGGGTTACCCCCCTGCAGAAATGTAGTCGAAAGTGCGTTTGTTAGTTAGGTGCTGTTGTAGGTGGAGGGGATCTTATTTAGTTGTGCAATGTAGTTTTCAATGTTATGAGGCACACTTTCAATGTTATGAGTTTTCAATGTTTTGAATTTTTGATGTTATGGTCTCAGTGTTATGAAAGTCAATGTTATGAAATTTCAGTGTTATGAAGTAGGTGTGAGTGTATGTGTGAGTGTGTGCGTGTGTGACACTCAAGGCCCTCACATTAAGAGAAACACTCATCCAATTGTTGATGAACACTAAACATGAATCCTCAGTCAAGGAAGCCTCTTTTAATCAAAAATGAAAATCTAAAGGTGTTACTGCTCAATGCTAGGAGTCTAAACAAGAAACTCCACTCCCTACAAGATCGCCACTTCCTATAGAATGCTGACATCTGTGTAGTCACTGAGACAAGGTTTAAAGCCATGGAAAGCGCACACTGGCAGTGCAGGGCTATAATGTCTTCCACACAATTAGACCAACTACTACACAGACTGGGACTAAAGGTGAATGTTTTCAAATTGCGTCAAAAATAAATATACCTCAAGACTGGTACAACAGGATGATGCACTTGAGCTTCTCAACAGTCAAATTGACATAGTAAAAATCCCATACCACTTCTTTGCAAGCTATGGGTTCCCCTCTATGGTCTAGGAAACCCATAACATGTACTTAAGCTTATTGGAATCACTCACCCTCCATCCCAGTACCATGATGTTGTTTGACTTTAATTATTTCACTATCAATTGTGAGTCATATGCACCAAATTTTCAGGCAGATAGAGTCCTGAATTTTGTAAATACAAACTCCCTCAACCTGATTGTCAATTCACCAACTAACGGCATAAACTTACTGGATCTTGTCCTCACTAATATGGGAGAGTGCTGCATACCACTTTGTATAATACTTGTTAATACAAACTTGTTAATATAGTTTGATTGCTTTTATATAAATGTAAGGTTGCCTATGTCACAAGGGATAATTTAATATAAATGTTTTAAAAAGATCTAAAAAATAAAATAAAAAAGTAAATAAATAAATGTGATAAATGTGTCTGTTCCAGGATGGTGGCTCGCATAACATATAAAAAATTAATTTGGGTAAAGGTATGTTTGAGATCTTCTAATTACAATTTCTGCATTTTTGCATTTAAAGTAGCATGTTTAATATATATTTGGGAGATATGTTTTCAGATGTACTTTCCTTAGTATGAGTTTTTATAAAATAATGTATAGGTACATATGAAAAAATGACCTAGTAAGCAAATGAGGTAGTTAATATCTATAGATATTTTTGTTTCTTAGAAAGTTAAAGGAAGGACATTAAGGGTGGTATTCATAGTCATATTGGAAATATGTTAATGAGCTGGAAGTAAGCCACGATTCATAGATGCCATTTAATCTAACACATTATGGCAATGAATAAGCAGAAGTAAATGAAGTCATAATGTGATGTAAATGAGAAATGATGCAAAATAATGTACGCTAATGAAGCATTTGCTCATGTATTGCAATTCATGGCTGCATTTTCCTGTTTTTCCTTGCCATCCATAGATTCATGATATAAGAAGGAGTCACAACTATTCCATCTACTTTGCAATCCATGATGATGCTGTCACTTGCTGCTATACTTGATATTTCCTGGTGTGGGCTGCTTGCCTTGGCCAAGCCAAAACTAATTTATTCCAAGTGATGCTTGCCAATTAGAGGACAAACATATAAGCAGAAAATAATCCAATATTATTTTGATAACTAGGAGCTAGGTTTACAGAAGACAGGGATATTAAAATAGTCTTAGTGAGCATGCACATCCCCATAGAGGTACTATGGTACTACAGTATGGTAAAGAGGGGTCCTAATTGAGAGATGAAAAGTCAGCAAGCAAAGGAGAGTAGTAGTGCTGAAAATGAATTCATCTGCAGGTCTTAGTGAGTGCCTTCACAAGGTGGACCCTTTTTTTACAGAATCTCACCAAGGTGACACAGATATATAGAATGAATATATAGCATATATCATGGACAGAAGTAGGTCAAACATTAAAAGGGATAGCTGGGTGCACAAGACCCAGGCTAAAAAAGTGCACAATCTTGGTAGGCACAATCATGCCAGGACTGGAAAAAATGACAGTGTAGAATCTTCTAAATACGGAAACATTCCTACAATGGGGCCAGGCCAGGCCCAGGGGGAGGATGGCCCCCTGTTGTAGAATTTGTATGTCCACAAAAATCACAAAAACTGATAGGCCAAAGAAGAGCTATAAAGATGATAGAGTGGACTATTGAGGATAAGAAAGAAATTATTTATGTATTGTTACTATTATGCAAAAAGCCCAGAATTTCCATACAATATATACAAAATGATTAATAGATAAATTAGAGGAAAGAAAAATATTTCCACAAGAAAAAATGTCAGAAGCTTCAAATGAAAATTTGCATTCATTAATACAATAGATTTGTGAAAAGCAGCATATAGATCAAGACATTTTGACCTGTTTGGAAAAAAGAAGCAAATAAAGAAGTGCAAAAATATAAACAACAAAACCAAGAGATATTTGAAAAGTATAAAAAAGAAATATGGACATGGGAAAGTAAGAGAGTCTTGATATGGTGCAATATGTATGCAAAGGAGAAAGCTAAAATTAATCAATATAAAAAGGGCAGCCGTAAAGATATTCGAAGAGAAATACAGGCAAATGCATCCGGATATGGAAAATTTCACAATAAAAACATATCACAAAGACTGAACATTAAAAAAAAGATTAGTAAAGTAGAAGTTAAAAAATAGAAGTAGACATTTTGGACTTCCTGCGAAGTGAAGGATTTGGTGTAGAAGGTCTAGCACAGGTTACATCACAGCATGATGGTGTGAGTCCCCAAAGTAAGGAGAAGCAGGAAGATCAGGAAACATCTGAAGAAGAAATATGAGCATGGGAAAGAAAAAGAGATTTAATATGGTGCAATATCTACGCAAAGGAGAAACCAAAACTAACAATATAAAAAGGGCAGCACCAAAGATATTAGAAGAGAAATACAGGCAATGGAATCCAGACATGGAAAACTTTACAATACAGAAAATAAGAAGACAAAGAGGAAAAGTAGAAAAGGAAACTAGTAGTGGAGAAGTTAAAGAAATAGAAAATGAGGTCATGGAGTACATGTGAAGTGAAGGAATCAGTGCAGAAAATCTAATTCAGAAAGCACCACAACAGGATAGACAATAGATATCCAAATTAAGGGGAAACTAGTGGAACAGGAAGCAATTAGTCAAGCACCATATGAAGAAAATTTGGAGCCTTTCACAGGAAACCAGTATAAATGTTCACTTGAAGCTAGTCAGCAAGGAAAGGAACAAGAAACTGTAGAAACTCTGATGCAGTCAATGTTGAGGAGTGATAGGTCAGTGAGTTCCTTTATGACAGAGCAAAAGATGACACAGGATGAAATTGAAGAGAATGTGCCACAGGTCGATGTTATAGAACTTTCTATAGAATGCCCACAGGAAATGGAAAACAAGGGATGTGTGCTCAGTATGGAAGAAAATCAGCAAAGAAAAGAGTTGCTTGATTTAATAGACATGGATAGATATATTAAGATCAATGAGAGAAATAACTGCAGAAGGTCAATAAAACTCAAAAATCAGAATTCTGATAAAACAAATGAACACAGTAATTAGGCCTGTTCATAGAGATCCATGTGATATAACAGAAGTAAACAGGATATATTACTGTGCACCTAAATTAATAACTGAGAAAGTTCTACCACAAGAACCCAGGGTAGTGAGGGAAAGGATGGATAGAAACTGAATACCATCATGGAAGTATTGAATGGAGAAAACTGTAAAGCAGATAAGACAATAAGTGTCACTGTTAGAAGACTATAGAAGAGGGAACAGATCAACAGAAATGGAAAGCTAGATGTGATAAAAGCAACGTGTAGTATTAGAGCAGACCAGGATCTATCATGCACTGTCTCAAATAACAAATTAAAAATGTTAGCACAGGTGGAAAATATAGAAGATACAAAGATAAATATAAAGGAAAAGAATAAAATAAGCAATTTATTGATAACCCAAGAATGTTTTATAGTGAATTGGGAAACAAGGTAAAAGGAATTGAGAGACCACCAAAAAAAAAAGAAGAAACATATACATTTTGGAGAAGTATCTATGAAGATCCTGTGGAACATAACAAAGATGATAAATGGATAGAAGTAAAAGAAAGAATAACAAGTTTAAAGGTACAGGATATGAAATGGGATGAAGTAACAGCCAGAGGGATTGAAACAAAGTTAAGAAAAGCCTCAAACTGGAAAACCCTAAGCCTAGATACAGTACCTAACTTTTGGTTAAAAGTATTAACTTCTTTGCATGAATATTTAGCAACGAGTAAGAACTATTTATATGCACATCCCGAACAGACATCAGTCTGGCTAACAACAGGAAAAACAATGCTCCTTCTTAAGAGTGAACCTGCAAGCTACCCTAAAAATTATAGGCCTATAACTTGCCTTCCGACGATGTATAAACTATACACTGGAATCTATGCCGACAGAGTCTATAGTCATTTAGAAGAAAGTCAATTATGGCAATAGAACAAAAGGGAAATAAAAGAAATCCATAATGAATAAAGGATCATTTGCAGTTAAATAAAGTCATAGTGGAGAACTGTAAAAAAGGGTAAGAATTTAAATATGGCATGGATTGACTACAACAAAGCATTTGATAGTATACCACATTCATGGATAAAAGAGTGCTTAAAAATGTATAAGATGCACCCTACCCTGATAACTACATTACTGTGACCATGAAACAGTGGCAGACCACTTTGCAATTAAGCCATAATAAAGGACAGATTATTACTCCAGAGATAAAATTTCAAAGGAGGATATTCCAAAGTGACTCTGTCACCACTTCTATTTTGCCTTGCCCTTAACCCATTACACTGTCTACTTAACAGCTTAGGCTATGGCTATAATTTGGCGCCTAGAAAACAACAAAGTGTAAAGACTTCTCATATTCTTTTTGTCAATTATTTGAAACTGTATAGCTCATTAGATGAGGAAGTGAAAGTACAACTGCAAGTTGTCAAAACCTTTTCAGATGATATAAAATGTCATTTGGTCTTGATAAATGTGCAAAATCAACGTTTAAAGCAGAAAAACTGCAGCACCAAGAAAACATCAGTTCAGGACAAGAATGTGATATAAAAGAACTTGAGCAAGAGGGAGTGTATAAATGTTTGGGAATTGATGAAGGATCAACAATAAAACATCAACAAATGTGAATAAAAGTAAGGAGTACTTTAGAATACTTTAATCCTGAAAACAGCATTGGCATCTAGGAACAAAATCCAAGCATTAAACCAATTTGCTCTTCCTATCCTAACTTACAGTTTTGGAGTGGCTTGACTGACCCCAAAACATGTTAGACAGATTAGATAGGAAAACAAGAAGGAAGCTTCATGCTCAACAAATGATTTATAAAAATCAGTGCATACCAAGATTATATATTCCCCATTTGAAAGGAGGGATGGGCCTCCTTGAAATTTATTACATGTACAGATCTGCAATTGTGGGACTCAACACATATTTTCTGACCTCACAAGACCCAAATGTAGTGAAAGTTTTGAAAGATGAGGAGAATAAATCCAAGATGACTTCTCTGCTTAATCTAGCAGAAGCATATTGGCATCAAACAGGAATGGAAATCAAACCACAAGTGGATAAAAAACAGGCAGCACCTGAATGTGTCAAAAAACAAAAGAAAGAATATAAGGTGCAGGACCAGATGAGAAGGCAAGAAATGTGGAAAATGCATAAATCTAGTTGCAAGTATAGAAAAGTCCTGGAAGAACCTCATGTTGATTGGGAACTAATGCAGGAATGGTTAAGGAGAGGTGAATTCAAACCAAGAGATGAAAGATCAATATTGGCGGCACAAGGTAGTGGGCTATGTACACGTTGGTTTACAAAGTCCATTGAACATGTGGGAGAAACAGACAAATGTAGGTATTACAAAACAGAATTGGAAACAGTTGCACACCTCATTGCTGGTTCTGACATACTAATGGCAGAAGGACTGTATACTGAAATGCATAATAATGTGGCAAGACTGTTCCACTGGGGATTGTGCAAACATTATGGTATTGAAGTGGCTAAAAAACACTGGAAATGTGAGCCTCAAAGCATCATATCAAATGATGAAGTCTACATCACATGGGATAATCCATTACCAACAGTTCAAAAGATAGATGCTAGAAAACCAGATGTTGTGGTCCAGGAAAAGAAGACAAAAGTAGCATTGATAACTGAAATAGCGACACCCAGTGACTACAGCGTCCTACGTACAGAGAGACACAAAGTCATAAAATATCACAATTTGCAAGCATAAATGAGAGCAATGTGGAAGAAAGATATCCAGATAGTCCAGATGTTACCAATACATGTAACCCAGTACAAATACCAGGAGTCATTACTGGGCACATTGCGGGTGCTGCGAAGAGCACTTTTGGCTGACGTCAAAGAGTGAAACAATACTAATTTCATGAACTTTAATCGTACTTTGACTTAGGAATGGGGGTCCATTCCTATCATGGTATTACAAACCCAAAAGATTTGGAGAAATTAAAAAGGAAGGTGCTATTCTGATGCATGGACTTCTCATCCTTCTTCATGCTAAGGTATGAACAGCCTTCATTATACTTGCCACAAGAACCATACAAAACAGGCTGGGGACACATTGGTCATCTCAAAGGCTTCTTTCTTGAAGACACAGCAATGATTCCTGCATATACTTCTGGAACATGTGGATCAGTATATCTATTTCCCATTAATGGAGTGGCACATTTCCCTGAGGTACTTATTACAATAGATTACACTCTTTCTGCATTTAGAACCCCATCTGGTCTACAAGAGGAGAGGTACCACAATAGATAGGGCTAACATTCCATAAATTGATAGGTAGTGTGTGATGCATGGGGGTGAATCACCAGCATCTCTGCCCAGCATCATGGCAGTGCACATGTCTCCCACATCTGGCACACTAACTGAATTTACTGCCTCTTCCTAAACAGTAGAATGCCTAGTGGTCATCTTGTTGGTAAATGTGAAAATGTGTTTTCTCTCTTTTTTTTTTATGTAGTTACTCATGGTAAAATACATTGATGATTACTAAGCCTCTATTATTCTCTCCATCCATTCTTTCAGGTGATGTGAGATGTCACCTGGAGTTATGGCTCACAACATCAATGAGAAATCCAAGTGAAGTTGCAGCAGAGAACATTAATACAGCACTGTTCCATACCCATATTCTGATCAAGAGGGGTTTTGACCCCCTGAAGAGTGATTTTAGTTACTTGGGTTAATCTAGGAGTACCGTTCAGTATGACCCAGCTACTTCATGTTGTATTCTGCCCAACATGATCATGGTGAAGTAACCCATGCAGTCATTGAAGTTCCAAGTTCCAGTCCTACTAAGAATAATATTTTCCAGCTGGTAAGGGACCTCATACTAAAGGCTCATCTGTGACATATGGCTGTGCCGATAAAGAGCAAGTATCTAGTTCAAAACTATGCACCATGGCATTCATAATAATGTTCCCTTTCTTGTGAACAACACATAGAGCATAACTGATGCAGCCAATGGTATCTGGGGGGGTATGCCATCTGGTGCATGGTCTGCTGTCACTGTTTATCTGACATTCCTTCTAGAACAGGTATTCATATTATTGTTTGCAAAAGTCATGCTTGAGTGCTTATTGGCTTCAATTCAGTGATATTGTAAGGAATTATATAATTGTTAACCACATTTTAACCTTTTTTACAGAATAAAGGCACACCCAGTATCTTCTGAAGTTATACACTTAGTAAAAAGTATTCGTTGAATATTTAACATGAGTCCATACCTTGCAATTAAATGCTAATGTGTCATATTGTTTTTTATATTGTGCAAAGTTTTCTCAGTTTGAAGTGTGTTGTCTGCTGAAGTACTGCACAGCAAGCTATTTATTTTTTCTCCTGCGCAATAATTTGTGGCCTCCAAGATAAAAAAATATCATCAGAGATGCGATGACATTAAGAACCTAGAGTCTATACTCTGTCCCTCAGAAGCCAGTATATCTAACACTGAGAAGATTGTTGACACAATCACTACACCTCAAACACCACCCACAACTGCAAAACATACACCCAAATATGTGGAGGTTCTCAACAAAAACAAACCCAAACAAAGGAGACCTCAGAGGCAAAAGCACACAGGAACTCCACAACCCTCCACACCACATTCCACGCATAGTCTACACACCTGTATCTTGCACCTTCTAAGGCCTAACCATAAACCCAAAATATCAGTCATAGGAGACTCCATTGTGAGTCATCCAGATGTGCCTCTCACCTGGCTGGATAAGGAGAAAGTCAAGGTAAGTTGTTTGTCAGGTGCCAGAATCCACCATATCACACACACACTCAAGTTTTTCAACAAAAGGTACTGTTATGACTCTATCGTAGTCCATGTTGGCGTGAACAACTTGAGACATACCTCCCTGGACTATATGAAGAGAGACATGATTGATCTCATGGAATATGTGTCCCAGGCAGGTAAGTCTCTTACCTTAAAGAGCATTCTACAGTTGCCTGTAATGATGGCTCAATACAAACAGAAAATGATTGACTTTAACAAATGGCTTAGTTTCTGGTGTCATTCCAGGGAGATCCAATACCTAACAATCTGGGAAGATATGCTCAACAGGCCACAATGCCTTGCTAGAGATGTCTTGCATCTGTCTCCCTTGGGCTTCAGGCTTCTGGCAAAGGCACTTGCCTCCCCCATAGTGCCTTTTTTAGGAAAAGTCATGATTTCAATATTACCAACATAAAAAGTTCAACAAAATGCAAATTAAAGATCATGCTGCTAAACGCCAGGAGTCTAAACATAAAACTGCACTCATTGCAAGCATTGTTAACCCTGGAAGATGCTGACATTTGTGCAGTCACAGAAATGTGGTTCAAAGCTGCGGAAAGTACCCCAGCCTTACCTGGTTACTCATTCTATCATACATTCAGATCCCAAACTGTGGGCAGCAAAGCCAAAGGAGGTGGAGTTTCAGTATATATTAAAGACACACACACCTCCAGGCTGGTCAAACAGTATGATGCACAGAAGACACTCTAGGTGAAGTTAACCATTGACAAGACCACTATTTAAATCATAGCTAGCTACAGGCCCCCAAATTTGACTCAAGATGCCCACTCCACATATATGGACCCCTTCGACTCTATCAAGATTCAACCCTTTACCCTGATCCTGGATTACTTTAACTACCCACCCATAGATTAGAAAAACTAGTCAAGCCAGAACACAAATGCCCACAGATTCCTTGATTTTATCAATGCAAATGCCTTGGAACAGCTAGTTGATACCCCAACAAGAGGTGATAGTATCTTAGATTTGATATTAACCAACATGAGTAACCACTGCAACACCCCTACAGTATCATCCTCCCTGGTAAGATCCGACCATAAAGAGGCCACTTTCAAAGTGACCATCTCCCCTGAACCCCCTCTAGCTAGGGTCAAACAAAAAGACTTCAGCAAAGCTGATTACAACCTCTTGAGGGATAGTATAAACAGCTTCATAACCCCCAACCTGTCTGTAGGTACTGACACCAATGTCCAAATCTGCACCAAAGTACTATACGAGCATTTACATAAAATCATGTAATCCAGAATACCTGACAGGGCAAAATCATCCTCTGCAAGGAAGAGAAAACCTATCTGGTAGCCAGGTGGATCTGGCTGCAATAAGTAAGCTCTATAACAAAAGGAAAAAAAATTGCTGTCCAGGATCCAGGACCAAGAAGGAGAAAGGTGCCCAATTGGAAGCAATGTCTCCTTAGCCTGAACAAGCAAATAAGAGCACTAGTGAATTCTATTAAAGCTAACATCGAGTCCAAATTGGCCACATCTACTAGAGACAATTATAAGGACTTCTTCGTATATGTTGGCAAACTCACGCACCCAGATCTATTCAGTACTGGTGGTCAAGGACACCACATGCACAACTGCTGTATATATAGCCAGCCTACTGGCTGTAAGATTCAGTGAAAACTTCAGCCGTCTGTTCCCCCATTAGTAAATCAGGACATTCCCAGTACCTGCCCCCCACTCCTTATCTCTAGGGAACAGGTCATCACTGCCCTCTATAGGCAAAAAATACAGCCTCCATGGGACTTAACAACATCCCAGGCTGCATTCTACATGAACTCAGGCATGAACTTACAGCACCATTAGGCACCCTATTTAACCAAAGCCTGTGTACTGGCTTTGTCCCAGCCAAGTGCAGGACAGCCACTGTCATCCCTTTACACAAAGGTGGAGCATCCACTGATCCAGGAAATTATAGACCCATCAGTCTAACTAGCCTGATTTGCAAGGCCATGGAATGGATTATCATGGAACTCATTAACAGGGACATTGACAACCTCCAAACACTCGACCCCACACAATTTGGCTTTGTCAACGGGAAGTCATGTCTGTTAAATCTGGTTGACTTCTTTCAGACAGTCACCAAAGCCATGGAAGAGGGGAAGGTGGTACCACCTACCTTGAATTGGCCAAAGACTTCGACACTATTCTTCACTCGGGCATAATAGATAAACTCTCTCAACTAGGCATCAATCAATATGTTACCAGATGGGCAGCAAACTGGCTCATTGCTAGAACCCACCTAATCAAAATAGGGGAAGCCACCTCAAGCAGTAGACCCATAATGAGCAGCGTATCCTAGGGATCTTTCCTGGGGCCTCTGTTATTTGGGATATACTTCTCTGAGGTGCAGGCCAAAACCAGTGGGCTATGGATGACCAAGTTTGCAGATGACTGTGAGATGGGCACAGACTTCCTCCAAGAGGGTCTCACTCAAACAAATGACTGGTGCCAGAAACATGGCCTCAACCTGAATGCCAAAAAGTACATCATCATCCCCTTTGGGGAGAGTGACATCACCACATATTATCACATTAATAACTATGTCCTAAGCACGCGATCAATTATGAGGGATTTGTGCACCCTGGTTGATAACAACCTGACCTTTTGACTAGAAAAAACGAAAAACTCTTCTCACACTGTTAAGAATACCAACTGAAACATAAAAAGCAGTAGAAAAGTTGCTTCTGTTGTATGGAAAGCGTTCTACATGGCCCACCTCATAAGTAAGGGTATCTCATCCAGGGACAAGGAGGTCATAACATCTCTGTATTCTTCCCTTGTAAGGCCAATTATTGAGTACAACACCCCCTTTGGCATGTACCTTGCAAAGCACATGCAACAGTTGGAGAGACCAGAGAGGTTCCTCACCAGGAGAATTCAGGGCCTCAAACATCTACCTTACACAGATAGGCTAAAAGCCCTGTCCTTCTACTTAGTTTCATACAGACTCCTCAGAGGCAACCTCTGTCTGGCATACAATGCTATTTCAGAAGCCGCCTTGATGGGACTGCTGCATATCCGCAAGTCAAGTTCCACTAGAGTAACCCACATGCACAACCTCAACCTAGTCTGTGACATCAATAGGACTTGTTGGCGGGACAGATTTTTGTCCCAGAGACTTCCTCATCTGTGGAACAGACTCACTCTCCATGTCAAGCAGAGTACCTCATTATCTCCTTTTAAGCACAACCTGCATAACTGGATGGGAAACAGAAAATAAATCCTTGGGATTCCACCTGTGCCCCTGTTGGACAGGGGCTGACTTGTCTAAACATGGACAAAACTTTTGGCTAGTTTTATAAGGGCCTCAGGGCCAATAGCCTAGTAATGTCCTATGATCATATGATCCAATGATCATTTTCCACAGTGGTGAGTGTGAAGTGTCACTAGTGTTTGTTTACTTTGCAGGAGACTCATTTTAGTCTTTAAGTTTTTTTTTCTTTAGTGTTTCCTTAAAAACTTGTATATTACCACTTTTAAGTGCTAAGTAACTGCAAGCTGTAACAACAGTAATGCATAGAATATTAATGGTGTTAATGATAGGGACATTATGCTATGTTATGACTTTTATATTTCTTTCCAGAATTCCATGAAGTTTTAAGCGTACCATTTCAGGAATAAAATAGATATACAGTTAAAATGCATACTAAGTCCTCCCCCCTTTTTTCACTTTTTAAGTTATTTAATAACTTATTCCATTCTGAGTTCAACACTGACATATATATTCTTGAATGTCAAGTTGTAAGTAAACAGTAAGGTCAAAGTCAAATGTGCTGTACACATCTCCTAAAGATTGGCTTGGTTATGATACAAGTGATTTTAAAGAGGCTCTATCATGAGAACGGGATAGTGAGCTGGCCCAATGTTGTGATCTGCTTGATGCTGGTAATCCCACAGATACTGAGCTAACAGTGTTGATGGACCTCGACTGGACCTTGAATACTGCAAGGTGGAGATAAACAGTGATGTGACCTGCATGAAATCTGTTGTGCTTATCTCCCTCAACAAATTACAGTACTTTTTTAAGACGCACTTGTAGTCCCTTGTGATCTGCCACACTTGTCTGGACAGTACTCTGCCCTCTTTCCCTCCAAGACTGACTACAACTTAACTTTGGAAGTCCTAACAAGTGTACAGATGGAGGAGGCCATGGTTGCTTGGTGTGCCACCATACATCAGTGAGATTCTGGCTTTGTCATTCTCTGACATTTCCATGCAGTGCTAGGAATCCTCAAATATGCCCTATAGGACTCTAACCATTTCCACCTGACTCTCTGCAGCAGTGCTCAGAACCCTCACAATGTCATGTTATGTTTGCTGCTGGGCAGCCAATGCATTATGTGTTTGTTGAAGTAGCTGTGATAAATTCTTGTAACTGGCTCACCTTTGAAGGTGTCACTCTGGACACTGTTATCTTGAATGACTGTCATTATTCTGGAACTATTCATCTGTATTTGGAGATAGTGGTATAAAGGTACAGGGGGTCTCCTCTCAAAACAAGTGTGAGTATAATTTCAGTATATACTTGACTTTGTGATGCACTGTCACTTCCTGCAGAGATACTAACATGTTGTGGGATGTGAGATCCAGACATTAAACTTGGGGTCTGCATGCTAGTTTCCTCAGGCTGCCTCTTACAAAAAAGCTATGTTTTCATCATCATCTTCAACAGCCATTCTGCTGCTGCTATTCTCCAAATGTATTTGAATAGTGGAACAGTTTGTTTCTGCTACTGACCCTGTAAAAATGATTTGAAACATTTTTAATAAATTAAAAGCTTACACTACTGCATGCTTATTGTGGGGGGAACTTACCATGCACTCTGTTTTCATTGTTATTATGGTCAGATTTGGAAGTTTGCCATGTTAATTGTAATTGTTATGTGTTTAAGGTAATTCCATGTCAGCATTCAGTTTTCTTTATAAAGATGTTAATGTTTTAAAGTAACCTTTTTGAGAAGATGAGTGCTACTTCTGCAGGTGTTGGTAATAGTGTCCTCACCGCTTTGATTATTTCAGTGCCATCATCCTATGTGTTATATTCATCCCTATTAATGGAGAAGAGGTATTCCTAATCTGGTGTAAAAGGGGTAGGTATCAAAAGCCTCCCAGTACTGTTACAGGTAATTGCATTCTGTCTTGCATTGGATTTAGCATATCCTGCTATATCATTTACTGTCGTCTTTCAGTGTGTTAATGAGTGGTTTCTCCCACCAACTGCATTGATGTTTATTACAACTTGATTCTAGGTTTTTGTCCTCTTATCTTGTTTGGGCCCACCTTTACTAAACAAATGTTTGCTGTGTGTCCTAAGGGCTGCCACAAGGATGCATTTTTTTTCTTATGGCTGAAGTTTTCCTTTTATTCCTTTATCCATTGTTCTGCATGATTACTGCACTTAAAATATATGCCACAGTCTTACACAAAAACATTTGATGAAATCCTCAGTCAGACACAACAATGAAAGCATGCCTGGCATTCTCATCAAAAAGGTATGTGACACAAATCCCAGAATCTCAGTCCAGTAAAGTAAAGGTGTGCTAAAGTAATGTTTCACTATCAAAAATAGATTTGCAACTGTAAACTGATCCATTTGTTAACAGATACATCCCTTCCCTAGTCCCTACCACTTTATTGTAATCTAACACTGTCATTTTTCATTTATCAGTGACACTTGGAAATCTCCCATTAAAGACACACATACGTTGAGCTAACAAAGCATCCTTGCCACTTCAGTAATTCACAATCATTGCATTGCTACCACGTATGCATGATCACTGAATGACACCAAAATATATGATATTCTCAGTGATCAGTAATCATTTCCACTGCTGTTGTAATGATTTTCTATTTACAAATGACAGATTTACTTTACCCACTAAAGCAATTGTGTTGTGCCCATCATATGATTAAAATAATACATTTCTTGAAGCAAATTCACTAATTTAGATAATTTTGAACAGCTTCATATTAATTTCCAATATTTATATGTTTTTTTCCTTATGTTAAAAAGTCTGTGATTTTCTAAATCATTTGCCACCTAACTCACATAATTGCAAGTTAGTATGGTGGTGTAAAACTTTTTCATGTAAGTTCAGAGTCGTTTACATATTTTGTTTGCAAATTAGGCCCTTTTACATTTATCTCTATGAATTGCAGTAATGTATACATGTTTATGGCTGCTTATGTGGGGAATTAGGTCTTGGCTACTCAAGAACTTTGCCTTGAATTCTTGTGAATGCACTGTGTAAAGCAGAAGAGTCCACAGCAGTTCTCAACAGTTGCCAATATGCTGCAGGAATGTGCAGATAGACTCTGTTATGCTCAAAGGTGAATATTTTTAGGAAAAAAATGGAGTCACTTGCATGTGAGTTTGCACAACCATGAAGTATAATCCCAGCCCATTTTACATCACCCGGCACACCTTATCACCTGAAAGAACTCATCATTTACTAAGAGTTGCTACTCACTCACGAAGAAGAATTACTTCTGAAGAAAAGCACACCATCCAAAAAAATAAAAAGAAAGAAAGAAAAATGCTGTTATACTGCATGCAGTATGTATAATTGAAATTCAGGTGTGATACTCTATAAAGGTATATAAGGTAAACCACAGCAGCAGTAGCAAAGGCAATTAATATAAACAATATGATTGCATTAGTGGCTTATGGCTACCATAGTAAAATGAAAATATATCCTGTAGTAAGTATTTTTTTTTCTTATAACTGCAAAAATGTTGCATAATGGGAGGTGTATCCCTGGAGATATGTGTGTCTTTGCAGATATGTATCTGTAATGTTATTACAATAATGCAAGAAAGCATAAACATAGCTGTACACCTGAACTATATCTGTATAAAAATATACAGAATGCTTTTGTGATAAAAAAATTATCTGTATAAATACAAATGTGTATAAGTAAAGAAATATATATGTCTGTAAATCAAAGTTACACATCTGTATGAGTACACTTACAATTACAATTGCACTTACAAATATAGTTTCATGTATTTAAATATATGCAAGTATACACAAGCAAAACATATTTGCATTGCCACATAATTTCATTTACAGTATTGCATCATCTTAGTGAGTAGTTAAGGTTCATACAGACCATTTTAGTAAAGACATGTTTATTAATATAATATTTGTATAACACAGTCATTTCTTCCACAGTATTAACTGCACATACAAGATGTCTGAAATTTCATTCACATCCCTTATCCTAGTCAGAGTAGAGGTTGGGGTGGGGGAGGTTGCAGTAGCAAGTGAATGATGAGCACATAGTTTAGTGAGAAATGACTAGCTGTATTACTTCTCTATACATTTTTAAACTATCCCTTGATTCACTTAAAGCTATTAGGCAGAAACATATTATAAACTCGTTATTGTCCTGAAGTATATGTACTGCATCCATCTGTAAAATTACTATTTTTTTTAATTAAGGTTGAGTTGAATTGAACAGAAAACTCCCTTGAATTGCTAATTTTTTCTGTGACTGTGTACAGCTTCTGCCTGAGCACAATTTGCAGACTATTTAGAGAAACTGCAATTTAGGTATGCAAACCATAACATTTTAAAGTAAAACCTATACTGAAAGGGTATGGAAAAATTCCATACAATACCATTTCCTCGAAGATACAAGCTTTGCACACATATAAAAGAAAAACAAGTTGAAGGCAGATGCAGTTCCACAACTTATAAAATGCATTAAAGGATAAATTGTCCAAGTATGAGAATTCAGTTATTACAGCAAATGTCCTATGTCTTCACTATCTAGATGATGATGAGATTGAGTACAAGACCCTACACATTTAGTTGAAGATGTTGGTAAGCATGAATAAAGTAATGTATGTAGTATTCTGTCTTTAACTGATTTTATCAGTATATATAACCATGCATTTATAAAGGATGGTATCTAAATGGTTACATTTCTTTTCATACATTATTGCAATCTTATCTAAAAGATATGTCAATATATAAATCCAAATTCAATGTATACATGTAGTATGCTGTTTTTAACTGATTCTATTAGATTAGTATTTATAAAGGGTGGTTTCAGTTCAATATTGTAAACAAATGCATATCAGGCATAACTATGAGCAGTAGTTATTATTTATGTTAGTATAATAGATTGCAAAATGTAAATCCCACTAAAACATGATAGCACTACACTCATTCATCCCAAGCATGAATAAGCACTTTCTGTATCATTGTTCCATCTATATATATATATATATATATATATATATATATATATATATATATAAACACTTCACATATCATTGTCCCATATATGCAAACACACTTCCCATATCAGTGTTCCCATACATTCTGTTTTTTCTTCCATAAAGATTTAGAAAAATAAACTTGTTTTACAGCAAAAAATTGAATATTGTTTAACATCATCTATGACTTTATTGTGTATGTTTTCTATTTATCTCTCAGCTCTCTTGTTTCTCCTTCCCTTATTTTAATTATGCAATCCTTTATCATTTTTTATTTTTTTCTCTCCCAGTTTTGTTCATTTTTTTTCAGATTCAAAATACTCTTGAGCAAACCATCTGCATACCCCCCAGGTTAGGGAGTGTTCACACTCTGCTATTTCTCAAATGTCCAACAGGGTTGGAGTAGTGGCACCACTTCTGTAGGCATCCTGGAACATGGCAGCTTGGCAAGCCTCACTGAATGATGGCTTCAGAACTTGGTTGTGGACTTGGTAGACCAGTTTGTGTAGAGATGCTTTCAACCAGTTGAAGCATTTTTTCAGGGAGAGAAAGACTCTGTACCCCAGTCAGCACTGACCACAGATCCACCTCAGGCCCTTTTTCCCACAATGGAACTGTTTGGGGCGTTGTGGACTGAGGACTCATTTTGGGCACCATTCATCATCATTCCTTCTTTGCCTTATACTGTCTCCTAAACTCTGTTAGCTTCTCTCCCACACCCCCACACCACCTCCTTATAAAAAAAAAAAAATCAGTGATTAAATAAATATAAAAATAAAAAATAGGGAGGTCTATCCTCCACCAAAAACAGAACCATTCCTCTTCCATCTCATCTTGCAAAACTCTTTCAATGTGCTTCTTCTTTGTTTCCCTTTTTGTTGTGCTGTCCCTTTTTCAGTCTTTCCTATCTCCCTCTTTCTATACTTTAAGGCAATCAACAGGGTGTCCACATATAGATTCCTCTATATAAAATATGATAGACTCCTTTATTTGTTAAAATATTAAAAATATAAGCTGTGCTGTCCACCATTTTCATTAAGTCTTTCAAGAATGACTGTGCCTAGTATTAAAAATGCTGGCTTTTGGCACAACATATCCTGACATGCTGGCCAAATGGCAAAAGCTCAATTTAGACATGAGTTTTGGCTACATTAGATTACTCATAGAGCAATACATGCTCATCAAAACTGAATTAACTGCCGAGATTATTTTGCTATGTAATGACTTACATAAACAAATCTCCGTTAATGAACTAGAAGCTTTTGAACTGGAACTCACTACCAACATGTCATCCATGGAAAATAGACTTCTTCAAGTTAAAAAGAAGAAGTTAGAATGAGACGCTGTTGACTTTCACCTTGTCAACATCTTCTCTTGGCCGAGGGAACCTATCAGAAGAGATAATTTGCCACCAAACCAATCAAAAGTGCTACCAGCTGCTAACGCATACCCACCGGAAGTTCAGTTGAATACGGCTACACCTACGGTTTCTGAGGCAGGCCAGGGAACCATGAAAGAAACAACGGAGAAGCCTGAAAGCAATGGGGGTATTACAATGGCTGTTTCTTCGACCTCCACAGCAAGTACATTGTTTATGAGGTCAAATACCGATGTTAGAAGAAAGGAACAATGCAAAGAAGATGCAATACAGGTGGCTGCACCTTCCAATGCTCTCCCCCCTTTTCCTTTACCGATACGGCCACCACAGAAGCCTATGTGGACACCCTCGAATCAAGCCAGGAAACGCAAATCCTCAGAGGAGCAGTTCAAGTTTCAGAGGAAGGTTTTGAAACACGTAAGTCAGACATAATAATTAACATTTCTCATTATGCTCTAAATGGAGCAGTGGAATCTTTACTGAGCAAGGGACTTTCTTTCATTCCCTCAATCTCGGTTAATGTGGTGGACCTTTTAATAGACATTAAAATGTTTGTTAGAGACATTGGTTTAAAGTTGTTGTTTGGGAATCAGAAAGACAATGTAATGGTTGGGCATAGGAAACCCCCCATGTTTATACCACCCATCAATCCATTATTGGAAGCCTTTCAGAAGGCTTGTGAAGTAGGAAAAAGTAAATGTTAGAAGTGAATTCTTTAACACGACTAGCAGTGAGTTAGAAGCCCCTAAAACTCTACAAATAGGTTCATAGGTTCATAGGTAGGTACTAGGCTATCGGCCCTGGGGCCCATACAAGCCCAGCCAAAAAGGTACCCTGGCTTTTGCCACCCAAGAAATGTATTTTCCTGTGCCACTGTCAAGCAGTGCCACAGAGGTGATCCCTGGGGTGAATTTCCTATTTCCCATCCAGTCATCAAGATGACCAGCTGACAAGAGGGGTGCTGTAGTTATTTTGGATAAGGTATATTACGAAGAAGCTATAAATGAAATGCTTAGTGATATTAATACCTATCAGAAACTGAATACCAATCAATTGAATAAACTTATTAGAGATGTGCATGGAGAATTATATGATTTGCTCATGTCAGACATCATCAACAATGAACTGTATAATTATTTCCTTACAGAGACAACATTAGTACCTATGTTTAGGGGTTTGCCCAAGGTACACAAGGACATGATGCACCCACCTTTAAGACCTATAGTATGCAGCAGAGGTTGATTAACAGAAACACTGTCAGTGTATGTAGAGAAATGTCTGAGACCTATAGTAGAGAACACTATTACTATTATTAGAGATTCACAGCATTTATTAGAGACTTTGTTAGATTACACACATAATGATGTTAATTTTTTTGATTGCTATCTAGTTACATTAGACGTTACCTCTTTATTTACTAGTATTCCTAGCAATATAGGCCTAGAATATGTGAGGCTGTTCCTAATTAGTAAAAATACTCTCAGAGAAGAAGGTATTAGAATTGTCACACTATTAGAAATTATACTTAGCCATAACGCTTTTACCTGCGGGAATAAATATTACCTACAAGTTAATGGAGTGGCAATAGGGACACCATGTGCCAACTTGTATGCAAATATTGTAATGACCTACTGGGAACACACTTATGTAATGAACAACATGGTGTTTGGTGAGAATATTAGGTATTATAAATGTTTTGTGGACAATGTCTTTTTAATATGGAAAGGCATTTTAGAGAGTTGGACAGTTTTTCTTGAATATAAAAATGGCACTACTAGTTTTCTTCAATTTACAGCTAAGTCCTCTAAGGAAGAGATTGATTTTCTTGATGTCTCTATTATTATGAGCAGAGAAGAGATTCAGACACAACTATACAGGAAGAGTTGTAGAAAAAATACCCTACTATATAGGAGTAGTATGCATCCTCCTCATGTTTATCAAAATATAGTAAAAGGACAAGGACTAAGAGTATCATGGTTGACCAGCCATGATGGAACTTTTGATAAGACTATCAATAACCTCAAACATGAGTTCAAGGAAAGAGGATATAGAGACATAGAGAGTGCAGGAGTATTTGACACTATACCTATGGTCAGACAGGATAGGGGCAAACCCTTCTTCAAACAAGGGGGACATTATTCATATAGAAGAGACACCAGTAATCAGACGCAGAGGCTTACTATTTCCTACACCAACAACAATAAGAAAATCAATAAGGTTATCAACAAGCACTAGAATATTCTGACCAAGGATGAAACAGTGTTGCAAACAGTAGGGGAATGACCTAGATACTCCTACAGGAATACTAAATCACTTAAAAGAATCCTTTGCTATGAGGATAATACTAAAGATATAGTACAGTCAGATAGGCAAGGCATTTTTGCCTGCCGGAGTTGTAATCACTGTAATTTCATGAAGAATGACAACACTTTAAACATCCTGATACCGAGAAGCTGTATAGTTTTAAGCACTACACTGACCGTAAATCCGGGAATTTGGTTTATTTAGCTCAGTGTTCGAAATGTGAATCTTTCTATATTGGAAAGACCAATAGAACATTAAGAGAGAGAGTAAGAGAACACTTGTACGCCATAAGATGAGAAGATGAGCATAATGCCTTAGCGAGGCACACTATCAGCAATGATTTAAGTCATAAATTTAGTTTTATGGCCATAGAGCTCATTAGAACCAGTATTTGACTAGGGAACATAAAGAACTACACTGAAGAGGAGGAAAATAAATGGATCCTGAGGTATCAGGCAGATAGGGGACATGGCCTCAATGAAAAGGTGAGCTTGAAACCTTTTCTGAAAGATAGACCGGTCAATTGTTGAATTCTCAATTGGTTTCACAGTACTAGTTATATATATTTTTTTCATTAGGGAACATTACACCTCAGCGTAGTGCTAGTTATTCCACATATTACCTAGTGTTCTTAGTTACATACTTGTTTTTTGTGGTGATAGTTTGGTGTTTTTAATATAGTATTAGATAAATAGTTTAGTTATGATTGTGTTTACCCATATTAGCATTATCATGCAAGTATAGAGAGTTTTTATTAGCAAATTATTTATATATTTTATATCTCTTATATGTATATTTTAGAGCATTGCATTTATAGTGTTTTTGATACATTTTTTTATATATATATATTTTTATGCATTTTGAGTCTATTTTTATACATATACCAGGATATATGACTATATTTACTGCTTTAAGGTTTTAATTGCAGGTAATCATGGGTCAGGTGATACATGAAGAGCTATTTAATGGCAGTTTGCTTTTAAAATTTCATTAAATCTGAAGAAGCGTTCTGTGCAACGTGAAAGCGCTTACTGTTCTACTTTCAATAAAGAAGTTTCATTGAATATTCGAGCCAGTCGTGTGCCTTTGTGTTTATGCCTCCATTATTCTTCATTTTGTACCACAGAGGCACTTTATTCTGAAGACTGAGTTTTTTGCTGTGAGTACTTCACACTTATGCATTAAGAAAGCATGCTTTTCAAAGACCCTCAGCATTTCATTTGTGAGCATGAATAAACTGAGCTGGGTTTATTTGCATATACATGTAGGAACACTCTTCATAGATAAAGGTTAAATAGCTATGAAATCCTGGACAAAGAATACCACCCTAAATGCAATAATTATATTTGAAATAGCATTCATCATGAATGTTGTATAAAAATTACATTCTGGTACAAGTTCATTAAACATCAAAAATTTCCGCTCAGCTTTCATTTTAAGTAATTTCTTCACCTTATCTGTTTCCTTCTTGAAACACATGCTTGAATCTTAGAAGATCAAACCCAAATATTCTAATATCACAAGATCAAACCAGCAAAAATAAACTGAGCAATGTTTCTTTTTGCTGAAACTTGGATTTTATGGGATCACAGCATAGCAGAGATCGGGTTGTTGGTTCTTTCTCAACTGTGTTGTGATCTCAGAGTCAGAATATATAAGTGGAAGGAGGTGTGGAGGTATATCCCCCATCTAGTGGGTGCAGGGGGGCTTTCACCCTGCTAAAACATGTGCCCAGTGTGTTTTCAGTCTTACAAGATTCACAGATTTTGTCTCAATCATGTAAGATTTGTGCATTTCAGCATTGGCAACTGTTTCTATGCATTATTTATTTATTTATTTATTTGTATTTGTTGACCGGGAGTGTCCGAATGGACGTAGGTCCATTTTCAGCGAGGCCCGGGGAGAAAAGCTCTACAGTTAAAATAAACAGACTGTAGTTAAATTGGATTACATATCAATTAACAATTTGATTAACATAGCAATTAATTACAGACATATTTACAGATGAAGAACATAGTACATCAGTAGGCAACTACAATCTTTATCTGCAAAGTACATAACACACATTAACAAATGTTACAATAAGAAGTTCCTGATGTATAATAAGTACTAGGCTTATGAGCATCTGAGCTTGCTATAATCAAGGTAGTTAGTGGGGTGGAAAGAAAGGTAGTGGTTGAATGGGGTGGGTGATATTAGAGTGGGAGTTGCAAGGGCATAGCCAGCATGTTTTTAGGTACGCTTTTAGTAAAGTTTTGAAGTGGGTGCATGATGGTATGGAGGTAATTGTGGGTGGGAGGGAGTTCCATAATTTGGCTATGGTGCAAGAGAATAGTGCTTCACCAGCAGAGTTATTGGCTTTAGTGATCTGCAAGTGATTTTTGTTGCTGGATCTTAGTGGTCTGGTGGTGTGATAGGGTTGGAGTAGATTCTGGAGGGATGGGACATTTAGTGGATGGTTTACTAGTTTGTGGGCAAGTGAGAGTTGATACCATTGAAGGAGATGAGGGAGTTCAAGTCAGCCCAATTCAGCAAGTGAGAGACAGTGGTGATTACAGTAGGATGCCCCTGTGGCGAATTTGGCAATTTTGTTGTAGCAGGTCTCTAGCTTGTTTAGATCGCATTGCCTTAGGTTGGTATATATTGGAGAGGCATAAAGTAGGGTGGGGATAAGGTGGGAATTTGCTTTTGAAATCTTTGCTGCTTTGGTGAGAAGTTGCTTATTTCTGTATAATGCTCCTAGTTTTTTGTGGACTTTTTTATGGTCATGGATATGTGTCAAATGTCAAATTTTAGTTTACTGTCTATTTCCACTCCTTGCAATTCCAATCCTAGCATTAAATAAGTCCAAACAATCACAGCTGCCAATCAGCACTCATGATATTTGGAAAATGGATTTTTAACTTAGATGTATGCTTGTACCATGGAAAAATGGTCTAATATGGGCAAATTGGAGAAATCTGAACTCCGATTGAATTTATTGAGCCTTTGTAGCTAACCCTTCCTGTCAAAAACCAAACATTCACTCATTTGACATTTGGGTATTACAGGCAAGGTTAGCAAGTCAGTTTTAAATACTTGTTTTTTTCTAATTCTATCAACATTTAAAGTCTGAAAAGTACCACTTAAGTGAAGAAAATATTGGTGGAAACATTGCAGCATTAATTTCATAACCAATATAGGCTAGTTCTTTGGGTAATCCAATTAATTTCTACATACATAACCACAGCATTTTACAATCAACACAATACCTTCATAATTCAGGAAATGTAGAAATAAGCTATTGTATAGGAACAAAAATGATGTACAGAACAAGAATTGATAACCTAAGAATGGGACATCATTTGGAATGTTGCTTTATGCTAGACAGGAGGAAAAGGTGACTTTGTTACCCCTTACTCTCTGCCCCTCCACAATTGCAGTTTATGGTAGACAGGAGGAAGGGGTGATTTTGTTACCCCTTACTCTCTGCCACTCCACAATTGCAGTTGATCTATAAACAATATTATACTATAGTAATATGAAAAGATTATTCATTTCAGCTGGAGCTCCATGGGCTATTCATCAAAAAATATGCAAAACTAGAGCATCACAGAGACTTACGACTTAGGAACTTACATTTATGTATTTCTAGCTCACTCATTGTTTTTCTTGACTTCCCTTGCATCCTCCTGCTGGGCCAACCCGCTCAGTTCACTCTACTTCATCTATAACTCCACCTCTCTCCATACATACCACATCAAACACTACCACTCTCAATCTCTACCACTGACTTCCCATTCCTGTCACTCCCACTCTTACACCACCATCAGCCCACAACTTTATAATATCTCTACCTCTCTCCTCACACCCTTCAAATACATTCAAACTCACCATCCCAACCCCCCATACCACAAGATATACTAAGTTGATTAACAAACTAAGGATTCTCCTAATACCCTTCTTGACACAAAATAAACTTCAAGCTGACATCCATCCTAACCCAGGTCAAAAGAATAACTTATCTCCCTGCCAACACTCCTCTCCCCAGCCCTCCCAATTTCATCCTATCCAACCTGCTTCACACTCCCATCCCTACCCCCCTCTCCCTAAAACCTCTACCACAGACCTACTTTTTACAAATTTCAGTCTGCACAGTCTCTTAAATAAAACTACAGAATTCCATAAAAACCTATCCACCTACTCACCTGATATAGCTGTAATATCAGAAACCTGGTTAAAACCACACATTAAAGATAATGAAGTTATCACTTCTGGTTATAACATCATTAGACAGGAGAGATTAGACAAAAGAGGTGGTGGAGTTGCCATTATGTTTAAAGACACCCTCAGAGTTGAACTACTTAACTGTACCTATCCAGACCTACCCAAGTCCAAAACCCTAACAACTCACCTCAAAATCAATCCTAATAAAAACATAATTGTCATCACCAGCTATCCCCCTCCAGGCAATAATCTTCCAACGATTGAACATCTATTGTCCTTTGCATCTACCAATTTCAGCCAAGAAACTATAATTCTTGGTGACTTTCATCTTGACTGGCACTCCTGCACATCTAGTACCCCCTAAAACTACATAAACCTCTTCAACTTCACTCACACCATAACCTGTCCAACTCACACAGACAAACATTCCAATAAGCAGTCAACACTAGTTTGGATTGTGTCTAATAGGCTCAACCTACACTACCTAGCAGGATGTCTGCCAGTCTCCCTTAGTGACCATTCCCCAACCTTTCTTTACAGAAAATGCCTACACACAAAGTAACATCCTCTGCAAATAAATATGTAGTACAAAGCATTTCTCCACCTCTACCTTTAACCTAATACTTTAACAATGTGACTGGTCACCACTTAAACACCTTCATCTAGACCTGGCTGTCCAATATTTCAAAAATACCTTAACATACTTAATAGCCTTTCTCCAACTAGACGTATACTCATAAGAGCCAAGCAACTACCTTGGCTATCAAATAACACCAAACTGCTACTTAAAAGTAAAGGTAGAGCATGGACAGCTTACTTGACTACCAAGGATTCATCCAACTTCTTAGCATATAAACAGCTTTGAACTATAGTTAAGGAACAAATCAAAAAGTGCAAACAAACCTACTTTCTAGCCAGCCAACAAAAATACCTGAACAACCCTCAAAAATTTTGGAAAAGCCTTAACTATCTCCTTAGCCCCAGGCATACCCCACCCCATGCCCCTGTCTCTTCTAACAACACTGTCCCTATTCAATTCAACTACCACTTTATTAATTCCATAACCTCTCTACTAGGTACCCAGAGCATCCAGCCACTTACCATTCCCACTTCTATCCCAGACTACCCCAACCCCCTCATTTGTAATACCATTCAAACCAGCTACATGAATAAACTCCTAACCAAGGTAAAACCCTGTTGTCTTGCAGCTGACCAACTTCCTAATGAATTTCTAAAGATTGCATCACCATCTATCGCCTACCCCACTTCTATCTTTGATCAATCATTCCATTACAGAGCAGTACATCCCTCCTCTCTGGACAGTATCACACATCATTCCCCTCCAGAAAGGCAGGCCCTCCAGGGAGTTAACCAACTACTGTCCTATACCCATCCTCTCCTAACCCTTCACAAAAATCTTAGAAAAATGCATCCACATACAACTCCTACATTACCTACTTAGTCAGACCCTGCTATCTAGCTCTCTGCATGGCTTTTGACCTAAACATAGTACTAGCACAGCTCTAATATCTTTCACCAATACCATTAATAATCTCCTAAACAAAGGTCACTCTGTCTCTTCTATCTTTCTCGATATGTCAAAAACCTTTGACACTGTTTCTCACTGATGACTTCCAGACAAACATTCATCTTATGGCCTCACTACTGCATCCCTAACCTAGTTCCATAGTTAACTTTACAACCATCAGCAAGCAAATAAATGGGCTAACAGTCTCTTCCCCCTACTACCCATCTCAGTCAGTGTAGCCAAAGGCTCCATTCTTGGCCCCCTCCTCTTTACCATATTCACTAACAACCTAAGCTCAGCAACTCAACTGGATCACATTGTCCAGATACACTGATGACTCCACACTTATATGTTCAGCCCCCCTCACCACAAGAACTTCAAATAAAAATGCAAATTTCCTTTCAGGACATAGGAAAATACCTCTCAGCACATCAACTCATACTTAACCCAAACAAAACTAAGATTATTGCCTTGAGAAACAAATTATCCAAACCTGGTCAGTCCCCTCTCATAATCCTGTCCTCAAATGGAACTGACATATAGCCCACTAGGCAGGCTAAACTGTTAGGTGTCACAATAGATGAGAATCTAAAATTTAACAAGCATATTTCTCTGACCATCAAGAACGTTCACACCAAACTTGGCACCCTCTATAGGGCTAAATCATACCTCACTCATAGTGTCAGACTAGCCACTGGTCGGTCACACCTGCTTTCCACCCTCCCATATGAATCTCACATATTCACAAACCTATGTCAGTCTGAGCTCAATAACCTAGAATCCTGCTACAACAAATTGCCAAGATTGCTACTAATCAGCCATACAGGACTCGCCACTGCACTGCTCTCTCCCAGCTCAACTGGCTAGAACTCCCTAATCTTTTAACACTCAACCAAATGACCATAGCATACAAAATAATCTACCAACCCAGCAAATGCCCCACTCTCTCTAACCTCGCCCAACCTAGTACCACTACCTGGTCCCTCAGATCCTCCAACAAGCTAATGCTAAAGGTATCCCACTCCCACAACTACCACGGTGACCCCCTTACTCCCACAAAATAACCAAATTGTGGAACACTCTTCCACAGGCCATTACACAAAATCCTCACCACCATTAATTCAAACAACTCCTAAAAAATTACCTAGCCAAACATTGGCTTTGCCCCTGTCATTCACCAGGCTATTTTTTCTACCTCCCATACCTTATCCTCTACTTTACCTCCAGATATACTCCCTCCATCTCTCCTCTATCTCTGCCTACCCATAACAGCTTACTCTCTGTTTTAATTGATGGACAGAGATTTTTTTGATTCCAGACATACTGTGTATACACATGGAAATAACTAACTCCCTGCCTTTACATCACTGTTGATATATATACATACTGTCTCTGAATTTATTTTGTGCACAATGTCTTTGTAATTAGCATTCTGTATAAGCTTGCAATGGCTTATACTTGAGACTCTGTATACTTGTGTGCACTATTGTTTGTATTCTATACTCTCTACTGTATTATAATAATTATAATTATTGTAAGCTTTGTTACTGCATGTGGAGTTTTCTCCTCGGTTCTCTGCTGAAAAAGGGCTTCTGACTCAGTTGGACACTACCCGGTTAACAAATTTTATTAATTTTATTTATTTATCGACATTTGTTAACCAGGTTTGTCCAACTGGGCTTGTGGCCCATTTTCAGTGGAGACCCGAGGAGAAAAGCTCCAGTAATACATTTTAAAAAAAGTACAATTTTAAACAATATTGATATAATAGCAGTTATAGCAAAACAATTCACATATGTTGGGTTACATGCATAAAGTTAAAGTTGCATTAAAAAGAAGCTAAGTAACAATTTTACATTGATATAGTTCAATAGGTCAACAATAAACATTTTTTGTTTGTATAAAATTGTGCAAATGCATAGTAGACACATTGGAGAGAGAGGTGTAATGAGGTACTAAGTATGGTCCTTTTGAGGGTACATAAAGGGAAGGAAAAAGAAGTTATGTACTCACCATAATGTTCCATCTGAGTAGGTAATCTTCATTTGTCAGCAACCTGTGGGTATCGGATCCATATCAGATCCGAGCCGGCAGCTTCAAACAGCTAAGATCTGAGCTCCAAGCTCCTCCCCTTACCCATAATCCCCTGCTAATCCTTCCTGCCCTCAGATCGAGTTTGCTTAGCAACACAGAGTATTATAACACAGGAGTCACCTGCAAATCCTAACCTAAGTTATTTGGAAACAAGGGCTAGGAATCCTTCTAGTACGCACTATAGGTTAGGGGGATGGAGGGAGGGTCGGTTGCTGACAAATGAAGATTACCTACTCAGATGGAACATTATGGTGAGTACATAACTTCTTTATCTGAAGTAGTTAACTTCATTTGTCCATCAACCTGTGGGACAGAGTCCCCAGCTACACAAACCTTGGGAGGTCCTCATGGAAGGATATTCCTGAGCACTGCGGAACCAAAGAATGCTCTCCCTCTGGAAATTATGTCCAACTTGTAATGGTTAATGAACATATGAGATGAAGCCCAAGTGGCTGCTGAACAAATGTCATCCAAGGAAACTCTGGACCAAAAAGCAGCAGAGGTGGAAATTGAACGAGTAGAATGAGCGTGGATTCCTTCAGGTTCGGGTCGACCAGAACTTTGATATGCTAGTAGGATACATTGGGAAATCCATCTGGACAATGTAACTTTCAATACTGGTTTTCCCAAAGAGGGTTTTGCAAAGGATACAAAGAGTTGGACCGATTTCCTGTGACCAGCGGTCCTGTGCAGATAAAATCTTAATTGCCTGTGTACGTCCAGGGAATGTACCTTTGTTCTGGTAATTTGGAAAGAATACTGGTAAATTAATGGATTGGTTGATGTTGGGTTCCGACGCGACCTTGGGCAAAAAGGAAGGATTGGTCCTGAGGGAAACTCTATCTTTATGAAAAACCAAGTATGGCAGTTTGGCACAAAGGGCTTGAAGTTCCGAAACCCTTCTGGCCGAAGTGATGACAATAAGAAAAGCCGTCTTCCAGGATAAGAATTTTAGGTCCACCGAAGCTGCTGACTCAAACGGAGGACATGTCAGAGATTGGAGAACAAGAGTTAAATCCCATGGAGGAACTGGATCTTTAACAGGAGGTCTCAAGAGGAAGGTGCCTTTTAAAAAGGTCTTACATAATTTGGAAGAGGCCAGGGGGCCAAGACCACTTCCCACATGATAGTGGGAAATTGCAGCTAACTGGACTTTGACCGTAGAGGAGCTAGCACCCTGGTTGAAAAAGGTTGATAAGAATTCTAGAACTGCTGGTAATGGAGCTGTAAAGGGATCTAAGTTTCTGCGCTCTGCCCAAATTGAAAAACGTTTCCATTTGCTATTATAAACCTTCCTCATGGAAGGCTTATGAGTGGCTACTAAAATAGCCCTAACAGATGACGAGATACCGGGAGTCCTAGCTATCACTGGAACTGGATCAACCAAGCTGTGAGCTTGAGATTGTCCAGGTTCGGGGTTGTCAACCCTAGCGGGTGAGAGATCAGATCCTGTGTGGGATCTAGAACCCATGGGGGGTTCACTAGGTGAGACCATAGGCAAAGGAACCACGCTTGACAAGGCCAGAATGGGGCTATGAGGATCACTCTGCTCCCCAACCAATGTGCTTTCTGCAAGAATTTCAGCATTAGGGGAAGAGGAGGATAAGCATAAAGTAGACTGGGTGGCCAAACATGCACCAGAGCATCTCTGGGGGATTCCCCTGGTGGGGGAATTAGAGCAAAGTAGTTGCTGCACTTTGCGTTCGAAGGAAACGCGAAGAGATCGCAGCAAGGTTGACCCCATTTGAGGAAGATTTGCTTCGCCACTCTCGGGTTCAGAGACCACTCATATGGTGAAAGGATGGCTCGACTCAACCTGTCTGCCAAGATGTTCGCCCAGCCTGGAATGTGCATTGCTATGAGAAAGCGGTTGGTGGAGATCGCCCATTCCCAAACTCTCATGGCCTCTCGACAAAGTGGGTAGGACCTGGTTCCCCCTTGTTTGTTGATATACCAGACGACTGACATGTTGTCTGTCTGAATTGCAATAGTTCCCAAGGGAAGAAGGGCTTGGAGTGCTTGCAATGCAAGGAGCACCGCTCTCATCTCTAGGACATTGATGTGCAACAAGGTCTCTGATTGGGTCCACGTGCCTTGGACGGTACTGCCCATACAGTGCCCCCCCACCCAAGGCGAGAAGCATCCATGGTCACTGTGGTTAGAGGGGGGGGCATAGAGGAAGGATGCCCTTTCTGGAGGTCCGGAGACTGGAGCCACCAGAGTAGGGCTTTCTTGCAAAGCCTGCTGAGGGGAATGGGTGAACTCAGTGGATTTTACAGGATGTACCACTGAACCTGTAGGGTCCATTGCAATACCCTAATGTTCAGGCATGCCAAGGGTAGCAGATTGATAGTCGCCATTATGGAGCCTAGAGCCCTCAGGATCAATTCTGCTGGAGGAGCCGGGTAGTTCAGAAGGGCTAGCACGTGGAGCTTCAGGATCCGAAGTTGGTCCCGAGTCAAAAAGACCTGCAAAAGGTTCGTGTTCAATCTGGCTCCAATGAAGTCTAAGATCTGGGTTGGTTGGAGAGAAGATTTTTTGATATTGATTGTGATTCCCAGTTGGGAGGCCAGATGGAGGAAATAATCTCTGGCTGACCACAGTAGATGCCTGGTGGGGGCGGACAGGAGCCAGTCGTCTAGGTATAGAGAGACCTGTATTCCCTGAAGTCTCAGGTGGGCTGTTACCACTGCTAATACTTTGGTGAACACCCTGGCTGTGGTGAGACCAAAGGGAAGGACCCTGAACTGGTAGTGGCTGGCTCCTAGCCAGAAGCGGAGAAACCTTCTGGATCGCCTGTCCATCAGAATGTGGTAGTACGCATCCTTGAGGTCTATGGAGCACATCCAGTTGTCCTCCTGCAGGAGTGGGGGAATGGATTGAATGTAACAATCCAGAACTTCTCTTTGGCCACTGACAGGTTTAGGAAGGACAGATCGAGGATTGGTCTTAGGTCCCCCGTCTTTTTTGGCACCAAAAAGAACCTGGAGTAAAAGCCTGATCCGGATTGGTCTGGGGGGATATGCTGGATTGCTCTTTTTTCTAGCAGCTGAAGGATTTCTGCTGCTGCTGCCTCCCTTTGATTGGGTGGGACATCGGGGAGGCTCTGGGGTTTTGGAGGAAAGTTGAGAAAGGGAATCTTGTAACCTCTGGATATGATCCGAAGCACCCAGCAATCTGTTGTAATGGACTCCCACATTGCTAGGTGCCTCGAGAAATGCCCCCCGACTGCCTCCAGAGTGGAGCAGTCGAGTAACCCTTCAGGGATGCTGCACGGTCTGATCAGAAAAGGGTTCTCTCGACCCGAAATTCTTCAGTCCCCCTCTGCCTCTGGGCCGGTGTCCACCCTGTCCTCCTCTGCCTCTGAAGGGCGAGGGGTCCGGAGCGAAACGGGACTGTTGAGATTTCCGGAACCACATATTTTTCTGTCCCTTTTGGTTCTTAGTGAAGGACCTCTGGGGAGCAAAGAAGTGGACTCCGACGGCAGGCAATGTCTTTCCGTCTTTCTCACTCTGGACCAGTGTGTCGCGTACGGTCTTGCCAAAGATCGAAGAACCGTCAAATGGGGCATTAGCGCAGGACACCTTGAAGGGTTCCACGAAATCACAATGGCGGAGCCAAGCATGCTGTCGTACGACAATGCCCGCTCCGCTAGCTCTAGCGGCCCCTTCCGTGTCATGGGAGAGGAGCCACATAGAGGTGTTAGAAATGGATTTGAGAGTGGTCATTCGGGTAGAGAATACTTTCTTATCCTCTGCCGACATGGACTGTGGGGGCGACCCGGCATATTCTTTGATGAGATCCCGCTGGAGTTGTATCATGTGTGCCATATAATTCAGCGACCTTACCAAGAAGGTGGCTGAAGTGAACATCCGCTTCCCCAAATGGTCCATCGTCCGAGACTCCTTGTCTGGAGGATGGACCGAGGAACTCTCCTGGGCCATTTCCTTTTTAGTGGTGGCTGCCACCAACATGGCATCTACAGGAGCACCCTTGCTCCAGCATGTCCTATCGGAAAGGGGACTAAGAATTTTATCAGGCCTCTTGGGAATGGGCTCCACAGTGTCCGGCTCCTTCCATGCCTGGTAGTAATCAGGTCTACCAGGGGGTTGGCGGGAGGGGATGCCCAAGAGGTAGATGGGCCTGCGTCAAACGCCTCCAGAAACACAGACTCATCAGAGGAAGGTTTTTGGGCAGACCACCCCCCCTCTAATTTGAAGCACTTCCATGATGTCTCCGAAGGAGACGTCTTCGGGGGGGTGACCTTGGGGAACCTTCCCCTTCCTCTAAATCTGTGTCTGTTGTCAAGGACTCAGGTGAGTCCAAGTGCCTCCTCTTGCACTTACGTTTGTGAGGAACCTCCTTGGGTGGCTGCCCGAAGAGGCCTCACCAACCACATCTTGTTCCTCCAAGGGAACTATCTGGGATGTAGGCGCAGCCTGTCCCTGGGGTCGAGTGATGGAAGGTAGGCCCATCTGAGATGGAGTGCAGGATGGAGCCATAGCAGAAGCCTTGGGCCTCGAATCCCTCGATAGAACCCTCTCCACAATATTGAATGCTGAAGGGGAGCTGCTCTCCCTGGGATCCGAGAGCAGTCCCCGTGGATCCAATGTGTGGATCGGAGCCGACACCTAAGCAGTCGGATCCAAAGGCCCAGTATGCTCTGACCGAGAAGGAGCTGAAGACACACAGACACCTACAGATCCTAAGCTCAGCTCCTCTTGGCTCCGAGAGCTCGGATCCGAAAAGGGATCCGACAAACTCAAGGGTGCAGTCGGCACCGAAGTATGAGGTACTATCGGAGCCGACACTCCCCCGGCTCCAACGCTACTCAGCTCTGAACCCCGAAAGTGGGTCAGAGAAGGAGCTATCGGGGAGAAAAAAGGGGTCAAGCCCCCCCCCCCCAGAGGGGGGGGCAGGAGCACTCCCATCTGCAGCTGGGCCTGGAGGAACCTACGCATCATATAGTCCATGTCTGCATTGGATAAGCTTCTAGTTGACCTAGAAGAGGTCACCGAGGCGGGATGGGAATGCCACCTCGATGACCTTGAAGGCGACCAGGTGTCCTCCTCCTCCAGCTCCGGAGAAAAATGGGGTGAATGGAGCTGGGAAGGAGAAGTCCCGGAGGCCATAGGAGAAGCCCCTTGCTTGGCCAGTGGGGCCGAGTAGGAAGACTCGGCCCACCACTTGTGGTGTTTCTCTTTTCTGCGCTCTCTCCTAGCTTCCCTCTCCTCCTGGCCTGCGGTGAGAGTGTGAGTCTCGGCCAGGGGAGCAGGGATGGGGGGGTGGTACTGCCGCGGCAAGTACCAGAGAGGGAGAGGAGGATGAAGTCGGATCCGGGAGCACCAGTCCCGCCAAGACCAACTTCGACCTCCTGTCCCTGAAAGCCCTAGGGTTGAAGGCTGCACAAATAGTGCAGCCTGAGGAGATATGGTCAACCCCAAGGCAAATAACACACCAAGTGTGGCCATCCGCTGGGGACAGCTTACGGCCACACTCGGTGCATTTAGAAAAGAAGGCTTTAGGGGCCTCAGACATACTTAGAAAAAAATTTAAACACTAGGCCCAACACAAACACGCCTTCACACACACACACAGGGGGAGGACAAACTAACTAGATACAGTTAAGTTTAACTTCAAAAGGTTGCTAATAATATGAACAGACTAGGGGTAGCACACACACAGATATTTTTATTTTTTTTTTTTGTTAACAGTTAGAAGAAAAAGGAAGATTTTTCTCACAAAATACATTTTACCCATGCCTGGACACTTGATCAAGCTGCTGACTGAGATGCGGCAAATGAGATCTGGGGGCAGGAAGGATTGGCAGGGGATTATGGGTAAGGGGGAGGAGCTTGGAGCTCAGATCTTAGCTGTTTGAAGCTGCCGGCTCGGATCCGATATGGATCCAATACCCACAGGTTGATGGACAAATGAAGTTAACTACTTCAGATGACTAGGTAGGGTCATGGCAAGGGCAGGTTCTGGAATTGAGAAAATAAGCTTTTAGTTCATTTTTAAAGTGTGAGGTGTGGGAGATTGAATGTAAGTCAAGGGGAAGTTTGTTCCAAGCATGGGCAATGGAGTGTTTGTAGAGTAGTTTTCCTACTGACCTTTTTGGGTGGTAGATATCAAGTAATTATTGGTTAGAAGTACAGAAGGTCTGGGATGGGATGTAGATTGAGACTAAGGAAGATAGACATGGACAGAAGGAGGGTTTATAAAGAATAGAGTGTAGCATATGAAATTGATGATAACAGAAACTGGGGAAGTTCAAGCCATTGAAGAGAGTTTAAAGAAATGCAGTGGTGTGAGTTGTATGGGGAGTTAGTAATGAATATGGCTATTTTATGGTAAGTCTGTTGCAGTTTGTTTAGAGTGGAGAAATGCAATTAATAAATAAATAAACAAATAAATAAATTAATGCCAAACATATCCTTAATATCCTGTTACAGAAAGGAGCCAGTGAAGAATGTAAGTGATGCTTAAAAATAATACTACAAATGTACTGCTATCTTAAGATAATATTACCAAGGATTCTAAAAGTGAAGCTCAAAGAGAAGTCATGTGGCAGCTGTGAGCCAGCACAGGTATAATATACTCAGATATCATTGTTCAAGAGCTCAGCTGCATTTCAGTAAGCACAAGTCTCCCAAACAGTCCCCTTGATTTCCTTGTATTCTCAAAATAATTTTAAAGATGTTTTGTGCTCACCTTTTCTATATGACTAAAATAAAGAGTAAATCACTCTAACTGAAATAAGTGCATTGAAAACAATATCTATAGCAATCCTCAGAGAACCTACTAAATCAATCTAAAATAAGTTCTGTCATAAATGCATCACCTTTTACGTGGCTCAATCACATTGCTTCTCCTAAATTTGTCGAATTTTTCTTTATATAGCTATAGACAATGAAGACTGATACTACACTAGAGAGACATTCATTGACATAACCCTTATTTAGAACAAGCTAGTCAAGGTCAGCCTGCACAAATAAGATTGTGAGCTACAGTTGCTTAATGAGTGGAGTGGTAACTTAGCAAATTGTCTTTTATCTGTATCTTTGCATGTGTGAGTATGAGAGTGTGTGTCTCTCCATGCAATTCTGTGCTTGTATATGCATCTATTTGCATGAGTGCAAATGCACTGTATGTGTGTGTGTGGTTGTTAATGTGTCCAGGGCCATCAACTTTTTATCCTTTACTTTCACAATTCTTCTTTGTGTTAACCATACCTTAGATGTCCTAGTTTTTGTCTATCACAATGCAGTGCAATGCAATATATTATTCTAAATGCTGCTAACAAATGAAGACTACACTTAAGGATTTCAGATTTTATGCTGTAATTTTGTCAATCTCTATGAGTGCAAACACGTGTGTGTGTGTGTGTGTGTGTGTGTGTGTTTCTATGCATGCAATTGTGTGCTTGTATATGGGTGTATGTGCATGGGTGCAAACACGTGTGTGTGTGTGTGTGTGTGTGTGTGTGTGTGTGTGTGTGTGTGTGTGTGTGTGTGTGTGTGTGTGTGTGTATCTACTTTTCATTCTCTACTTTTGCAATTGTTCTTTGTGTTAGCCATATTGTAGATATCTTAGTTTTGTCTGTCACAGTACAATGCAATGCATTATTCTAAATGCTGCTAACAAAAGAAGACTACACTTAAGTATATCAGTTTTTATGCTGTAATTTTGCTAGTCACTAATAACAGTGATATTGATGCTTTGTGTGTGTGTGTCTGTATGTGTGTGTGTGTGTGTGTGTGTGTGTGTGTGTGTGTGTGTGTGTGTGTGTGTGTGTGTGTGTGTGTGTGTGTGTATGTGTGTGTATGCGTGCGTGCGTGTGTGTGTGTGTGTGTGTGTGTGTGTGTGTGTGTGTGTGTGTTTCTGATTGTGTGTATGTTTATAATCTGGAACAGTTATGTTTTATTTAACTCATTAAATTATTTTCTTACATGAATAATTCTGCTTTGTTTAGCTGTCTCTTTTCAGGTGCAAATTGAGAACATAGAGCATTTAAATAATTTCCTTAGATTCATACAGTTTCCATATGGAGAATAAGGGAGGCAAACCTCTGAATATAGGATGAAACTTATTAGCTCAGATTTTTTCCTTTCTCATTAGTGCACTTTTTGCCCCATGTCTCGACCAGACTGATGCTTTTCCAAAATGAAGAAATACCCATTAAACATGTATGTATTCTCAATCTATTCAGTGACTCAGTGTAAATCTATATTTCATTTTTCAACAGTGCCTGCAAAACTTGTTTTAGAAAGCAACTACAGTTGTTTTGTAATTTTTTTTATTTTTTTCTAAATTCTGATGTACACATGTCTAATGTTCATGCATGTTCTCTGTATCCATGTGATTCTTTCTTTACAAGAACTTAAAGAAATCACATTATCAGACTGTTTACCCATTGCTGACAAATCACATGATGTGTTTATAATTTATTATTCCTTCATGTGCAGGATAAACATAAACCATCACTTAGGAATAAAAATGAATTATCTGCTTTGAGGGCAGATATATGAAGACCAGATAAAAGCAGCACAAATGAATCTTGTCAAAAAGAAACACAGTACTCTAAAACGGCAGCCATCACTGTCACTGATAAGTTAAAAAAAAGTATCATAATACACGTTTTTACAGGATACTAGCCCCTCTTGCACCCCTTGTAGGGTTTTATTTTCTGCAACCCAATAATTAAATGCATTAACTTCAAAGTCTCAGAACCATGGAGAAAGACATCAAATGGAATATGTAACAAGAAGATATCCAGAGGCCGAGGAATACAAAACTATTTATTAAAACAAAAAATGGTAAGCGCTTTCACGGTCATTCGCTTCTTCAGTCCATACTACAAATGAAAGGATACAAGCCTTAAATACAGCACTTAAACCAATCACAGATAAATTAGTGTAGTAAGCTTTTCTTCTTCAGTGCTGGTTTTAAAGAAACAGCACTGTTTAAACCAGGGGGCATGTTAGCTCTAAAGTCAATAATCCATCTTAGTTCTGCATATTCAGTGTAGTTTGTCAGATCACCCTCCCTTGCACTTGCATAAACAATTTGTAAAACCACAAACATAAAACAAGGCTTGTATCCTTTTGTTTGTAGTATGGTCTGAAGAAGCGGATGACCGCGAAAGCGCTTACCATTTTTTTGTTTTAATAAACGTTTGTATTCCTCTGCATCTGGATATATTCTTGTTACATAACTTACTTTAGATTTATACACATTTTTTGGATACATATATCAAATGGAATATGTTTCTACTCCTCATCTGCTGCATTTCATTTTGCAAAAGTTAATATTTGATCACTATTTGCACTTCATGCAGACCAATTCACAATTCATAGCCTTGCTTCTTGAAACTTTTCCCTCAAAACAAATGCACATCAAAAGAGAATAGAGCACCCATCAAATAGCACATCTGCAGATATCACTTTAATAACAACATCATTATAACTGCCATTTGATGTGATCCAACAAGTATCAGTGATATAGTAATGATATAACAGCATCAGCATGCTCTCCAGAGATAACATTGTAATGTCACAAGCCAGACTAAAGAAATTATCCATAATTCTTACTGTATTTTTTTTATAAAAACAGTTTGTGAATAATTTCTAACATGACATTCTATCATCACATCAAAAGCATGAGGAGTCTGTCAGTTATTGGAATATTTTCTGCATGTGGTTGAATGCAAATGCCAGGAAGTAAATTCACTTTCAACACCAATATAGTCTGAAGTGTAACTCACTGATGCATGACAATGGTGTAGGTATATATAAGCATTTCAGGTATTTCTTTCTTTCTTTCTTTCTTTCTTTCTTTCTTTCTTTCTTTCTTTCTTTCTTTCTCTATTTCACTCGTTAATCAGATAAGTGGACTGTTCCAAACTTCACTTTTCAGCCACAAACCAGGCCATAAATGCAAAAGTGGTTACACATTTAAGAAGAAAGAAAACAAACTGTGCAGATATTTGGTATAGGTGCATAAAAAAAAACATTGACAGAGACAGTGAATAGTTTTGAAAGATAATTAAGGAACTAAAAAAATATATGAATAAATTGATAAAAGTGTAGACATTGATAGTCATTACATTAAATATTAAATGATCAGGAAGTGTAATTGCATGAGAATTGTAGAGCAATATAAGAATCATCAAACAGGAAGCATGCAAAATCTGCAAGGTATTAACAGAAGTATCTCAAAAGAGAGTCACCCTGTGTAGTATTTATGAAGAATTTGCATTTCTTTTTATTCACCAAATGGGTATACAGAGTTTTTCTGAAATGTGAAATATCAACTATCTTTATAACATTTTCAGGAAGGGAGATATGGCTGTTATCTCCCATCATGATAAGTACAGCTCTTCGGAATAAAAACCCCTCTAATTTGAAGTTTGTGGTTTTTATGAAGTTTTTTCAATTTTGCACTAATTGACAGTTCTTTTGGCAAATCAATATGACTCCAACTCATGCATAGTTGAACAAAGTGGTCATACCTAGTTGCACTAAGACTGTAGTCCATCTACTAAAATATTTTCTAAGTTTTGATCCTCCAATTTACAAGAGAAAATGCTATATGACTTTTCTATATGATATAGATTCCTTTGAGTGCTAGAATTGTATATCTAAAGTGCTTCTTCATTAAAGTAAAGCACATATTTTTGTTATCGCAGAACAAGCACCTTGCACTTTTATATGACCTCTATTTTATTAGTACCTATCATCTTATGGTTGCTAAACTTTTATTGATTTCTATGAAACTGTTCTCAGTTGTATTTATTTTAATCTTCACAATATCAAAGTTTAATTATTTTGTATGGAACCTTTTGCCTTCCATTCTTATTTTAGTAAGCTTACTTTATGGTATCGGTATTTAGAATTGTTACACTTTGTAATTGGTTAACGTACATTTTTTCATAGTGTTCTTTATATTTGCATGTGAAGTATGACACCTGCAAATATGTATGTTTTCTTCTGTTCTGTGCTTTTGTACTTCTTTTTTGTGTATTTTGTTGGTTTTACCAGTTTGTCTGGAAGTCCTTCCACCATTTGATGAGTTTTTGTATTTATTTCCTTCTTACCTTATTATGCAATAATGATGCTGCAAAGAATTGCTTTTCACAGACTGAGATGCAACATTAGTAGAGGACAATTCTTGGTCAAGCCTAATTGCATCTGTGCTTCAAGTGGTTTCTCACTGCTTGAAATGTGTTTATGATTCTGCTGATGCCACTTCAAGGGCTGCTGCCAATGGAACTGCTATGAGAATGTTTGCCTGATTGTGTACTCAAAACCTTCCAGAAGATGTCAAGGCTGATATTTTGAATTCTTTCTTGGAGAGATTGTTTGTTTTTGGACCTTCGTTTGCACCACTCCTTAAAAACTGAGATTAGACAGGTAAGCTAATTCAAGGAATCTTTGAGATTTTTCCATCCTTCCTTCAACAAGTTTACCAAGGTTTTACTGCTAACCCTACAACTTTTTTTCAAAAGCAAAATAAACAAACACAACAAAGCAAACAGCTAGCAAGCAAAAATAAATGAAATAAATAAACAAATAAATAAATAAAACTGTGTCAGGGAGGTTCCAAAAAGCAAAGGACAGTCTAGTAAGTCTGAGTGACTCCCCTCTCCTTTTCCACCCTTAATCCTTCCAGAAAGTCTGAACTACCATGTTTTTCCTTGGCAACAGCTACTTTCAGTCAGATGTGTCGTGAAAGTTAATCATCAAGGTGACAGATGGCAGTGTGAGTCTCTCCCTCTGTATGAAGGATTCCACTCATCCACCAGGCAAAACCCCTCCTTTCCTTCCTGTTACTCAGCTTGTGCTCTTAGGAGACGATAGAAGTGGTCTCTCTTCCTCAGTTAGGAGAAAGGTCTTATTCAAGAAAATTTCTGGTGCTACAGAAAAAGGATTCATTGAGAACAGTTCTAGTTCTTTCCTTCCTAAACCAGTTTGTGATAGTGCCCAAGTTGAAAATGTTATCTCTTCACAACTTACCTCTCATTCCCCATTTGAGTTTTCTGTTGAGATTAGATTTAAAAGATGCATTTCATTAAAGCCCTACAGATTCAGATTTCAGACTTTTTAAAGGTGTCTGTGCCTTGATGACATTATCAGTTCTCTGGATTACCCTTTGGTCTACCACTGCTCCAAGGGTGTTTCCAAAGTGTCTAGCTCCTGTGATAGCCTACCGTAGACTGCAAGATTTTCATGTCTCCTTATTTAGATGACTTGTTTATCTTTGCAGAGTCTTTTTTACAGTGTCAGGAATCTCTCACCTGGGTGAGTGATCTTGTATAGACAGGGGGTCCAAGAGAAAATACAAACATCGTATTTGGCTTATTCTCACAAGATTGTTTTTCTTGGATGTTGGTGTCTCCTAGATACCTCAGCTCCAAGAGCTTTTCCTATACAGCAGTAAGTTTGTCTATTTAGCTCTCCTGAGTTTTTCCATTCAGACTCTGATCCTGTGAGGTAATTTCTCAGGATTTTGGGTCTTGTGGCTTGTGTGATTCTCATGATTCCTCTAGCAAGATTCCAAGTGAGAAAAATCCAGTGGTGTCTAAAATCTGTAGGATCACAACCTCAACATTCCCTGACATTCCAGATTCCAGTTTTGGAGATTCTGTGGTGGAGCGATCAAATCTATCAGAATCCAGGACTTCTGTTTTCCGTTTCAGCACTGTGAAATCTCACAAACACATGCCTCAAACCTTGCTTGGGGAGTAGTGTCTATGGGGAGTAAAAGTGCAGGATCTTTGGAACACAAAAGACAGACTTAAACACATAAATGCCAAGGAGATGTTGGGACTTATAAATGTTCTCAGCGCTCTCTCAATTATCTGTGATTCCAAGGACCATTACAAGTGTTTACAGACAGCACTACAGTTATATAGCACATAAACAAACACTAGGTTTGTTTATGTGTCAGATTTTAACCTGTGTACAGACTAGCCATGGTAGACTGGGATGTAGCTTTCAGCACAATCTCACTCTATGGGCATCTTACATTTTGTCAGACAAAACAGTGTTGCAGACAAGCTGAGGAGTACCAGAACAGACCTACACAAAGGGAAATTGAATAATGGGGTCTTTCAGCAATTGATCCAGCTGTGGAGAACCTCCACTAATGGCAATCAGTTGGCAAAATTCTGCTCCAAGATACCATGCAAGAATGCCAGGAAGACAGATTTTTTTTTTCATTTATTTGGACAAGAATGCCCCTATATCCTTTTCCTCTATTTCTACTAATATCCAGAATCATTCAGAATAACTCTCCAAAGATCACTGTGGTGACTTTCCTTCTGGCTGAGACAGCAAAGGTTCTCCTTTCTTTTGGAAATGAACATGGGCAATCACCACAAGCATCTTCAGAGACTGGAACTACTCTGCAACTAACTGTTTGGATGACAGAATCTTAATTCCTTTTCAACATCTATTTTCTGAGGAAATACAACAGATATTAAAGGAGACAAGAAAACCTGCTACTAGAAAATCAAATTAATAAGTAGAAAAAGTTTTCTAGTTGGTGCCAAGACAGAAACTACCACTCATTAATAGATTCATATGTTCATAGGTTGGTACTGGGCTATCAGCACTAGGGCCTATGCAAGCCTAGCCATAACAATTCCCTGGATATTCCTTCCCACAAAAATTTACTTCCCTGGACACCTGTCCAACAAGGTGACCAACGTGATCCCCTGGGTATGACATGTATGGGCAGTCTATTCCAGAGTATGGGGAGTCTCTGGGTCAGGAACCTATCCCTCATGCATGTCTTTTTCATTGTGATGGCAAGGTTTAGATCCCTGGAGCATGTGGCTCTGAGAGATTGGGATTTCTTTAAGTGGAGCATGTCTAAAAGCTCAGGGTTTGACATGGCCTTGTATGTTAAGCAGAGATTGCCTCTGAGTAGACTATATGCCACAGAGTATAGCTGGAGTTGTTTTAGACAGTCAGTATAGGGCATATGCTTTAGGCCTGTGATTCTTTTAGTGAGGTATTTCTGCGACTTTTCCAGCTGTTGCAGATGTCTTGTGAGGTACATACCAAATGGGGAATTGTACTCTATAATGGGTCTAATGAGGGATGAGTACAGTGGGACAATGACCTCTTTTTTCTGGATGAAAAGCCCTTAGTGATGAGGTGTGCCTCATAGAAGGATTTCCTGACTGTTGTGGCGATGCGGTTGTTGACGGTGAGACCACTGTCCACCTGTGTCCCTAAGTTTCTCATCAGACTTTCGGTGTTTAGTGTACAGCCACCTATGTGGTAATTCATGGGTACATGTTTTTTCCCAAAGGGGATAACTATACATTTCTTGGCATTAAGCTTGAGCCCATGGCTCTGGCACCAAGCATCTGTTTCTGTAAGGCCCTTTTGTACAATATCCACATAATTTGGGAATTTAATAATGGCTCCTAGTTTGCAGTAATCTGTGAAATTTGTTAGCCAGAGTCCCTTAGTGTTGGTTCAGAGAAGTAGATGCCAAACAAGAGTGGTCCCAGGACTCAACCCTGAGGTACTACACTTGTCACTTGTCTGAAGCTGGATTTGGAGTCGGCTACTTTTACAGTCTGTGTTCTGTCAGTAAGCCAGTTGGCAACCCATCAAGTGATGTAGGGATTTATGCCCAGCTTAGTAACTTTATCTATGATTCCAGAGTGGGGGATGGTGTTGAAGGCCTTGACGAGTTTGAGATAGGCTATATGGACCACCTTACCCTCATCCACAGCTCTGGAGACTGATTCGAGGAAGTCAATCAGGTTCAGGAGACAAGATCGACCCTTCACAAACCCAAATTGGGTGCGGTCCAGTGTTTTCAGGTTGTCAATGTCTTTGTTTATAAGTTCCATGATAATGCGTTCCATGCCCTTGCAGATCAGGCTCATCAGACTGATGGGACGGTAGTTCCTGGGATCCAAGATGGATCTTCCCCTTGTGGAGTGGAATAACTGTAGTTGTGCGCCACTCAGTGGGCACGAAGCCTGAGGTGAGGCTATGATTAAACATGACACTTAGGTGAGGTGCCAGTTCATTTTGTAGTTCATGTTGTACACAGTCCAGGATGTCATCTGTTCCCATGGATTCTTAGCTTTGGAGAGTGTGGTTACTACCAGTGTGGCCGTGATTACCAGAATTTGGCAATCTTTTGGTATTGAGATGGGCCCTTTAGGGGGTGAGAGGGGGCTGAAGTTTGCACTAAATCGATCTGCCAGGATATTGGCAATATGCTTGGGATCAGTATATTTAATGCCATCCTATGATAGCTCAGAGCATATCTGAGCATTGCCATTTAGATTCTTGACATAACTATAGAATGCCTTGTGGTTGTCTTTGGAATTTTTGGCAATTTTATTTTCGTAACTGGCTTTGGAGGATTTTATGAGGGATCTCAGCTTCTTACTGAGGCTGGTAAGGGAGTTTTTTGCATCCTGGGATTTTCCTCTTTTCTGCAACAGTTTATTTCTTCTGTTGTATAGTTTGTTTATGGCAGGGGACCACCAGATTGGCTTCCTTTTTTTGAGGAGAGCATCTTGGTTATTTTTGGGATGGAAAGATTCATGCACGAGTGGATGTGCTTGTATAGTGCCTTAGTGTAGGATTCAGCAGTCAAACTTTCAGCTCCCATCTGCATAGGTGTCATGAAGTTTGTCACTTCTGACTTGAGTAGCATGAAGTTGGCTTTGGAGAAGTTTTTTACGGAGGTTTCCTAACTGGGGGGGGGGGGATTGGGATGTGGATGTCAAGGGTGATTTGCTTATGGTCAGACATGACCAATGAGGGGGTGACCACTTGTGTGAAGCATCCATCTCTCATGTTGTTAATGACCAGGTCCAGGATATTGTAGCCTCTGGTGGGGCAATGGATTAGTTGATCCAAGGTGTTGGAGTTTATGAATCCCAAGAACCGTTGGGAAAAGGTGTTGGTACCCAAGTAGTTTTGCCAGTTAATGGCTAGATATTCTTTGGTTCTACATTATCTATGTGAGTTACTATCCTTTGGATTTCCTTATTTCTCCATCAAGGTTCATTTGTCAGCTTTTTCAACATGTCCACCAATGATCCCTCTCTTTCAAGGCAATCTCATGTAAAAACATTTTTGAAATGGGTGTGGCATACTAACCCTTCTATGAAACATGTGGCTACTTTTTAGTTTTGTGTTAGAAAAACTAATTCTTGCTCCATTTGAATAAGCTCATCAGGATGAATTAAGTTTTTTTTTTTAACATGGAAAACAGTGTTACTCATAGCTCTGACTTCTGCAAAAAGAGTATCTAATTTTCCACAAAGATAGTGTTTCCTTGAGAACTAATCCTTAATTTATGCGTGAGTTTGTGAGGTGGAGTTCAGGGAAGAGTTAAGACAGGCACTAGGTGGCAGTGAAGAGTTACCAAATAACTGGGTAACTACAGCAGAGATAGTAAGGGAGACGGCTAGAAAGGTGCTTGGTATGACATCTGGATAGAGGAAGGACGACAAGGAGACATGGTGGTGGAATGAGGAAGTACAGGACAGTATACAGAGAAAGAGGTTGGCAAAGAAGAAGTGGAATTGTCAGAAAGATGAAGAAAGTAGACAGAAGTATAAGGAGATGAGGTGCATGGCAAAGAGAGAGGTGGCGAAGGCTAAGGATAAGGCATATGAAGAGTTGTATGAAGGGTTGGACACTAAGGAGGAAGAAAAGGACCTGTACCTTGGCTAGACAGAGGGTCCGAGCTAGGAAAGATGTGCAGCAGGTAAAAGTGATAAAGGATAATGAGGGAAACATACTCACAAATGAGGAGAGTGTGCTGAGCAGATGGAAAGAGTACTTTGAGGGGTTGATGAATGAAGAGAATGAGACAGAAGAGAAGGTTGGATGATGTGGAGATAGTGAATCATGAAGTACAATGGATTAGCAAGGAGGAAGTAAGGATAGCTATGAAGCAGATGAAGAATGGAAAGGCTGTTGGTCCAGATGACATACCTGTGGAAGCATGGAGGTGTTTAGGTGAAATGGCAGTGGAGTTTCTAACCAGATTTTTTAATGAACTCATGGAAAGTGAGAGAATGCCTGAGGAATGGAGAAAAAGTGTTTTGGTACCGATTTTTACGAATAAGGGTGATGTGCAAAGCTGTAGTAACTACAGAGGGATTAAATTGATCATTCACAGTATGAAATTATGGGAAAGAGTAGTGGAAGCTAGGTTAAGAAGGGACGTGATGATTAGTGATCAGCAGTATGGTTTCATGCCGGGAAAGAGCACTACCGATGTGATGTTTGCTCTGAAAGTGTTGATGCAGAAGTACAGAGAAGGTCAGAAGGAGTTGCATTGTGTTTTTGTAGACTTAGAGAAAGCATATGACAGGGTGCCTAGAGAGGAGTTGTGGTTTTGTATGAGGAAGTCGGGAGTGTCAGAGAAGTATGTAAGAGTGGTACAGGATATGTATGAGGGTAGTGTGACAGCGGTGAGGTCTGTGATGGGAGTGATGGATACATTTAAGGTGGAGGTGGGATTACATCAAGGATCAGCTCTGAGGCCTTTCTTATTTGCAGTGATGATGGACAGGTTGACAGACGAGATCAGACAGAAATCCCCGTGGACTATGATGTTTGCAGATGACATTGTGATCTGTAGTGAGAGTAGGGAACAGGTGGAGGAGACCCTGGAGAGATGGAGATATGCTCTAGAGAGAAGAGGAATGAAGGTCAGCAGGACTAAGACAGAATATATGTGTGCGAATGAGAGGGAGGATAGAGGAATGGTGAGGATGCAAGGAGTAGAGGTGGTGAAGGTGGATGATTTTAAATACTTGGGATCAATAGTTCAGAGTAATGGTGAGTGTGGAATAGATGTGAAGAAGAGTTTACAGGCAGGATGGAGTGGGTGGAGAAGAGTGTCAGTAGTGATTTGAGACAGACGAGTACCAGTAAGAGTGAAAAGGAAGGTCTACAAGAGGGTAGTGATACCAGCTATGTTATATGGGTTGGAGACAGTGACATTGACAAAAAGGCAGGTGTTAGAGCTGGATGTGGCAGAGTTAAAGATGTTAAGATTTGCACTGGGTGTGATGTGGGTGGACAGGATTAGGAATAAGTGTATTAGAGGGTCATCCCAGGTTGGAAGGTTTGTAGATAAAGCCAGAGAGGCAAGATTCCATTGGTTTGGACATGTGCTGAGGAGGGATGCTGAGTATATTGGGAAAAAGATGCTAAGGATGAAGCTACCAGATAACAGGAAAAGGGGAAGGCCTAAGATAAGGTTTATGGATGTGGTGAGAGAGGACATGCAGGTGGTTGGTGCGACAGAGCAAGATGCAAAGGACAGGAAGAAATGGAACCAGATGATTTGCTGTGGCGGCCCCTAATGGGAACAGCCAAAAGATGATGATGATGATCTAGGCTTCCTTTGAGAAAAGCTATTCCATCTCTCAGTCTTCTTTCCAGAACCTAAAATGATAAAGAAAGGATATCCCATACCCTGGATGTCTGTAGACAATTTAGGTACTATCTTCACAGAACAAAATCCTGTTAGTACTCTAATCAGCTGTTTATTTATTGTGTAGGTATGAAAAAGGGACAATCTGTGTCAAAGTAGACTATTTTGAAGTGGGTGCCTCATACTATTAGGCAGTTCCAGACAGGATAAGGCTCATTTCTACCTGGCCCTTGACTTCACCTTTGGCTTTTTTGAAAGGGCTGCATTCTAGAAGTATTATAGAACCAACAGCTTGGTACTCTGTGCATACCTTTATAAAGGACTACCAACTAGATTCCTTCTCCAAGTATAGTACTGGTTGTACTGAGATCATTCTCCATGGGCTTCTGGACCCTCATATCTTTTTTCTTCTAATCAGCCTAAGCTATGTTAAACTACCAATATAACAAAAACTACCACAAAAGTGATTCTAATGATAAACTCAACATGACTGTGTAAGTAAACGTTCCATAATGGTAAATGTTCAAAGTATCACTGCTGCAGTAGCTGGTCCCTCTCTCCACCCCCCCCCCTTAATTTTGCATATTTTTGTTGACAAGGTGTTGACTCTTATTTTTATTTTCCTAGCAATATGCTTGGCAGGGCATTAGCGTCCACTTCTTTGTTGGCATGAAAGCTCTGAATCCTGTCTTTTTATTCAGTCATTTTAGGAAACTGGAAGGTGCAAACATGTACATACACACACACACACACACACACACACACACACACACACACACACACACACACACACTCACACACCTTAAGCCCATTTCCTACTTTTATATGTTTATGCCTCTGTGATTGTGGTTGAGAGGTGGTCCATATCCCTTCAGAATTCTGCAGCCAAGACAGGCATGATTCATAAAATATTCAGTCCCAGTTGCCATTCTATGATCCATGGAGAAACCTTAGCCAATATAATGTTAAGGAAAGAGTATACATAAGTACATAAGGACAAGGACACACACACACACACACACACACACACACACACACACACACACACACACACACACACACACACACACACAGAGTTTAAAATTTTTAGGTGTGATTATTTGCAACATTATAATTAAGTCCACAACTCTGTCCAATGTTGTGTTCAAACAGAATGCAAAATTTACTTAAATCATAAAGTACATTGGGTATTCAAGAGATGATTTAGTCTGTCTAAATTATTAGCATTCTGTATTCTGTTTTGCTTGCTTTTAATTTATTTTGCTAGAAGGGGATTAGGTAGAAAAAAGATCACTGTTGAATACTGAATTTTGGAGTCATGCCACCTTAGAATAATGATGGATACAGCAGTCTTTTACATTATTCAACACTACATCTGAATATAATGGTATAACTACCATGACAACCATAAAAGAATTCTGTTCAAAAATGACATTTACTTATTTAAAATATTAATCAGACACCAACTGATAAATGTTATAGTTAAACCTTTTTGTACAAATGTGTTATGTTGCTATTAAAATTTGAAAGGAAAACTGAAGGGCTTCACTCAGTAGTCTGAAGAATGCTAAGAGGAAAACTTACGATATTTAAGCTATTCTATCAACAACATCACATTAAAATTATCAGCACTTATGAATAAGATGTCTTAATTCACTAGTATGATTTGTCTCTTACTATGTCGAATAAGTACTGATTTATATCTTAAGACAGATGACATTTTATGATTTTTTTTATTTATTTCTATTTCACAATTCTTTAAGGATATAATTTTATTATAGGATGTCTGTCTAAGCATTTTCTAGCAAACAACATGGGAAAATAATACAATATCATTTTGTTGTATTTGATTTTTCTGTAGTATTCGCTGATAGTTTGTAGTTTATTTTCATCATTTACATTTCTATAAATCCATTTCTTTCCATCTAATAGAAATACAAAGCATCAGAAAAGTTTAACAACTTGCACAAAGTAAATGGTTACTGGCCGGAGCATATAGCTATGTGAAATATTTTTGTAACTACTGGTGCTGTTCACAAATATGGTACACACATTTGTTGTGCTGGTATATGGTCCGGTATTTGTTCCTTGTTCCAGCAGGATTCATTGTTCATTAACAGATTCCTGCACAAAGGAGTAGAGACATATACATCTCCATACATGGAACAGTCCAGATAAGCACTTGCTATTTAAAAAAGGAACCCACAGCAATGTACATTTACTATAGTGTGCATTATGGATAAAGGTTTATGGCAGTCAAGCCACAGAGAAAATGTTTCCCCTTACAACTGTTTTGGACCAGAACACTGAGTAATTGTGATATGTTATGCAGCATTACACAGTGTTACAACAGCACCTCCATTTCATAGAAGTGAGTTTGTGGAACATTAGTAATAAACAAACAGGAGTATAGAGAGGTGTCTCAATTTTGATGGAAGTACACACAAGAGCTGTGTCACAACCACACAAAACTCACCACAGCACAGTGTCATTTAAGCACTCCCACCTCTGGGAGTACATCTGACAACAATTTATTTCAATAACCTACTTATGTAATAACTCCAATGCCACTGGTAACGTCAAAGTAGGTTGGAACTAATGTTAACCATTCCTGGATGCAAGAGGGGAGAGGGAATCAGACCCAGTGCACCATCATCCCACAGATATTAAAAGGAGATATGTACTGAGTGCCCTGCAAAGGTGACAGGCTAATAAATATAATCTAACTACCAGAAGTGTCAACAGCATGTTTTCTAATAATGAATATTAGTAAAAATAAAATCTCTGTCCATCAAAACAGTTGAAGCTGGCAACCCACTCTTCATTTTTCCTTTTTTTTTACTGCCCCCAAAGAAGATTGCACTTCATCCTCAGTGTTGCTATCCCATGTTTGACAGCTGTGCTCCATACAAAAGTCAACATCACATTGTGGGGTACTTGCATATTATCGCAACCAGATTTGAAACTCACCGTCATTGTTGATGTTATAATGAAACTACTTAATGTCACAGAGTAATTGGGTGTGTAAACTCCAAATTAAATTTTTTATCAGCTTGCTTGTGAGACCGAACCAGAAATAATGGAAAAATCCTGCTCTTGGGTAGCGTCCTTTAGCACCGTAAATGAATGGAAAATGCCGTTAAGGTATACAGTTGCAGCTTACCAGTGACAGCAGCTCTTGAGGGTCATGATTAATGTGCTTCTTTACTTGTGCATTGCTGACCATTTCCTTTGGGTATAACTTCATGGAGGGATGAAGTAAGACATGCAGTCGTTGACTTTGTTTGGCCTCTGCACTGATGTTTTCGTTTTAAGATGGGTTTGATTATTTATAGCATTCTGAGGTGCTGTAACATGCTTCGCCTTAAGACAGACAACAATCCACCTGTTGTTTGTATGCCATTCACTGACTTGTACTTGGCTGGGAATGACCATTCAGTGAGAGTAAACACTGTGATAACTACACTTCCCTATGAAAGAACCTGTGCTTGTTTATGTAATAAGCACTGCTGTATTTCTTCTTCCCTGGGCATTTCCCTTAGCATTACTTTACACTGCTAAAGGATGCTACTCAGGAAAAGGAATTTGGCCATTATTCCTGCTCCTGTTTCAGCACCCAGATGGGACAATACTGATTGGCAGGTCATGGACACCTTTTTAAGGTTACCATAACGTTGCCTTACGATAACATCAGCAGTTACACCAGGCTCGAAATCTGATTGGGATAATTCTTAAGTACCCATTGTGGAATTTCAAGAATAATGTACTGTACTGTTTTTTTACTTCAGAAAGAGCAAATTGTTTGCAATACTGTAATAAGTGATTCCAAGGTCTGCCACTATCTGTTTGCCACAACTGCACATTATTCACAATGGGTATTATACAATAAGGAACAGTTCTGAAATGTAGTGTTTTATTGTTTTTTTTTTTTTTTTGTCAGCAGTGTGATCCATATTTGCAAGTCATACTGTCAAAGTCAAAGTAAACTTTATAGTCATACAGATCAATACAGAAGAAAAGCTGCGCATCACTGCATGAAATTTCACTACTCAGGCTCAAACCATATGAATGACAGTTTACAGAAGGAAGAAAGATTAAATTAATAAAAAAATTAAATTAAAGTAAACAAAAAATAAGATATAAAAAGTAAATAAAGTAAAACAAATTTGAAAGCTCTATTTACATCAGAAACATAACAAATACAACAGCAGAAACAGACTCAGAAATATAAGGATATGCAAAAAACAGTACTATAATAAATAAGAGAGGCACACATGTAAACTTACAGGTTCCATTCAGAATGTCGAAATTTGGAAATCTCGAATTTCATATGGTTGAGACCATATGATCGAAGTTTCAGAATTTCAAAATTCTGAACGGAGATCTGCATACAGTGCAGAATGGGAGATTTCCCTTTTCCTCACAGTAGTGCAATCTCAGAGTTGGTATATTCAAGTAGTGGGCATGTGGGGGTGCAGTGGGGCTTGCCCCCTGCATAAAAGTTTAAGTGTTTTTTTTATTTGGGGGGGTTGTTTAGGAATTTTGATATTCTGAAGTGAATCCAAACTTACTCACCACCACCACCAATATAGATACCATAAACTTATAGTTCACAGTTTTCCTAGTGCAGATAGAGAAGTATCAACGTGAGCTATTCAGAGAGTTTATGTAAACAACAATAACATACTGCAGATAAATAATGTTTTACCCATGTAATGGATTAGGCTATGGGTTTGTTATTTAGCAGTCCGATAGCATGTGGGAAGAAGCTATTATGGAATCTGGGTGTCCTGCATCAAATGCTTCTCTAGTGCTTCCTTGTTGGCAGGAGTTTGAAAAGTCCATGAGCCGGATGGTATATATCCTTCAATAGTTTTTGGACTCTGCCATAGAATCTGTTTGAATATATGTTCTGAAGGGATTGAAGGTTGGAGCCAATGATTTTTGTGGCCTGTTTAATAATATTATTTAGTGCCTTCCGATCAGCTTGAGAGCAATTTCCGTACCAGACAATGATGTTGTTTGTCAGTACACTCTTAATCATGGCTATGTAGAAGGTAATTAGAACCTGTGGGGGGATGCTAGATTTAGGAAGTCTCCTAAGGAAGTGGAGACATTGTTGGGCTCTATTTATAAGGTAGGAAGTGTTACTGTTAGCAAAGATCTACAGCGCACTACTTTTGTACACTGCTACACATAGTTTTAACAAACAGAGAGCAATGTCATATGAGCTGAGATAATGATAGTGGTTATCATGTCAGAACTGATGTTCTTATTTAAACTGATAGGTGACAAAAGGTTTCACTAACATTGCATAAAGAATGCATTTTTTTAAATACTAAGGATGTAACAGACACTTTTTGTGAGAACTATTATAAATACAACAGTCAGTAAATCCCATTTAACTATCCTCAAAATGTGCTATTTTATTCATCTGTAACTACATATTTTAATTAGCTGATATGATTCCGCATTTCATGTTAACTTTGAAGTGATATTTTGTATTTACTGATAAAAACATCCGTAAATAAAATGTCCATTCATTGTTCCTGTGTGTGTAGTTTATGTTGTTTATGTTGTATTTGCCTTTCTAGTTCTGTTTTCAGACCATCTGTTCACAGTATTTATTGTACTTTGATATTCTTATCTGATTTGGTATTTATTTATATATATAATTATAATGATATGAATGTATATTATATTATATATTTATATATATATATATATATATATATATATATATATATATATATATATATCAGTGTGTGTGTGTGTGTGTGTGTGTAGATATATAGATAGAGAGACAGACAGATGCATATAGATGCAGATATAGATATTTACCCTGCCACTTGGGTATGCATTCTCATGCCTGTTCTGACCACCTTTTTTTTTCCACGTATATAGGACAAGTCAGTTAAGATTTTGTTCAAGTGCAACATTTACAGGAGTGCAGTTAGTTGAATATGTGTATCCCACAAAATGAGTACATAGTCAGGACTTACAAGTAATGCTGACAAGTGAAATAATATTACCAAGTTGCATTGTGTCAGCTGAATGAGAAAAAAGTAAGGACAGAGTCACTTATGTCTTACCTTGTAAATGGCAGATGTTACTTGTGGTGAGTGGATGTTCGTATTATCTGCGCCTCTTAGACAGGGACTTGGAATGGCACATACTCAGTTATGTAAGTAATGGATATATCACTTGTATAAGAAAGAACACAGCCTCTAACATCATTTGCTCTATCAGAATTTGTGACAGAACTCCCTACAGAATATTTGTATTTCTGCTGTTACAACACTTTATGTTCTGTTAGAATATATAGATCAACACTTTCAGCCTGCTTTGTACTCAGACATTTCCACATATTAAAATTCTTAGTACCTCTTTATTTACTTTTATTTTGGCACCAATATCAGTTTCAAACTGTTTTTGACCTTATGGTTGATATTGGGTATACACAGTTCTGCCATTACTGATATTAATGCCATCCATGCTAGGTATAATAAGAGTACATTACAACAACTACTTTCCTAGTGTCTTACGTCATGAAGCTTTGATTTGGGGACAAAATTACAAAACTGTAGTTTTACCAATAATATTCATCTGTGATATAGAAATGACAGTGATTTCAAGCTAAGTGCAAGTTACTTGAATCAAATGGTTCGCTTTATAGTCAACAATTTAAAGATTAGACCTTTTTCAGATCTAAAATTTTGCTGCTGAATAACATACAACTTGCTTTCTGTGCATATGTTTCAGAAGTACAATCTGAATAGACTAATTTGTCACAATGTTGTTTATGCTTCTAATTACAAATTGTCATTACTGTAATTTGCAGTCAAATATATAACAACATTGTCAGTACATAGTTATAGGTCTGAAGTGCACATTAGATAGCTGGGTACTGAATGGTACTATGAACTGCACTAATTCCAAAGTCATATGCATGGACCACATTGTTCACAACAGAAGGTGTACATACATCACAAATATTGCATTAGATGGATAAACTGGTTGTTCGCTTTGTAAGCCAGTCCAGAAAGTGGCTGAAAACAGAAGATCTTTTGATCTGATAAAGATATTTGTTAAATTATCATGAGTTATAAGAGAAAGGGTGGTATTCATAGTCTGAGGCTTCAAAGCTATGTAGGAATTATTGTCAAAGAGCACTGCTACATGTATATTCAAATAAAATAAGCACAGGTTATTTACACTGACTAAGAAAAAAGCAAAGGTATTTTGAAACACAAACCTACTTACAGAAAAAGTGTAAATTACCTAAAGTTAAGCCTTAAGTACATACAAAGTACTTTGTGAAGGTTGAAAGACTCATAGTACTTCATATGTATTCGGATACTATGGATGAACATGGCTATGTGCAGTTACACTTGTAAGACTTAAGGCAAGTAGCATACTGCTCAATTTTTATTATTATTATTATTTTAGGAAATAAAGGGGTTTAAAATGTTTTACATAGTGGTATCCTTATGTGGTCCCCACTCTACTTTTTCAAGATTTTTTTATGTAAGAGGGTAATGTTGGTGGGAAGTAGGTAACAGGGTATAAGAGAGAGGATAAGGGAAGGAGGGGTGTTGATGAATGGTACATGGCAAGAGTCCCCAATCCACAAACTTCAAACATTTCGTCTGCCAGATGGTGGTGCAGTTTAATGACCCCCCCCCCATTTCTGAGGGGGCAGGGCCCTGTAGTGTCATGCTAGTCGGTGCCAACTGCGGCAGCAGGTCTTCTACCCACTGAAGAGAAGCATTGACAGGCTGAAGCTATCTGTCCATGATTTGTAACACCATGTCATCAACCAAACCCCAAAGCCCATGTTCATTGAAGCTTGTCAGGCTGACACATGCCAGGGTGCCTACAGGACTGCTGCCATGACACTGACCCTGTGAAGACATCCCTGGATTCCCAAGGAGTGAACATTCCCTTACCTGGGAGGTACACTGCTGTGTTGCTCCTGATGAATTTGGATCTGTAAAAAACTAAGCATAAATATGAGAGAAAGTAATAAAGAAGGACAAAAGAACGCATAATTAAAATAAGAAAAAGACAGAAAAAAGGGAAGGGCAAAGACAAACGAACACGTACTTACACAAAAGTCACACATAATGTTACATGACATTTAATTTCTTACTTTAAAGCAATATTTTTTAATAAATCTTTAAGTAAAATAGAATGTATAGGAAGTGTTTCTGCATACATGGAAACACTGATATGGGAAGTGCTTAGGTATACCTAGAACACTGATATGAGAAGTGCTTAGGTATACATAGAACACTGATATGGGAAGTGCTTAGGTATACATAGAACACTGATATGGGAAGTGCTTAGGTATACATAGAACAATGATATGAGAAGTGCTTAGGTATACATAGAACAATGATATGGGAAGTGCTTATACATACTTGGGAAGAATGAGGGTATCGTTATCAAGTTTTTGTGGGGTTTACATTTTGCAGTCTACTATACTAACATAAATGATCATATTTCTGCTTGATATGTACTTGTTTGCAATGTTATACTGAAACCGCCCTTTTTAAATATTTACATCTAATAAAATCAGTTGAAGACAGACTACTGCACTTGTATATTGACATATCTTTTACATTTGTGTGTAGCTATGTACTAAAAGAACTGTGTGCCTTCATTTGCCATTTTTATAAATACTTTCTTATGTGCATTAATGAAATCAAAGACAGACTACTACATTTACTACTTTATTTATTCTTAATAAGGGATTCAACAAGCCTTGATGTTCTCCTATATTACTAGATCCTGTGCTACTGGATCTCATCATTGTCTAGAAAGAAGACATAAGAGCATTATTTACCTGGATTTCACCTTTTTTCCTTTAACATTATTGATATAACTACCAGCACTATACTAGGCATTTTGTTCACTACTGTATTTGCTTACAATGTGTTTATTTCAATATTTGTTAATATCTGAATTGCCATACTGTGCCAGTCTTCCCTTTATTGCAAATTATAAATAAATTGTTACACTTTTATATGTGTGCACAGCTTGTCTTTTTGTGAGGGGGTTTTGTCTGCAATTTTTCTATAGTCTAGATGCTACTTTAAAATGTTATGGTTTGCATGTAACAGACTGTGAATTGTGTTCAGGAAAAAGCTGTATACACCCAAAGAAAAATGTAGCAATTCAAGGAAGTTTTCTGTTCCTTAGCTGTGCATATACTTTGGCAAAGTTATGTATGCTTTGATATTTTTCTCCCCCTAATAACTTTAAACATATAAGGGATGGCTTAAAATGTATACAAAAGTAATGCAATTTGTTACTTCTCTCTAAACAATATGCTGGCAACCTCCACTCTGACTAGATTGGGGTGCCTCTGAATCCAGCCATCTTATAGATGCAGTTAATATTTAATATGTAATATAAGAAACAACTGTCTTATACAGTTACGATAGTAAGAAATATTTTCTGCCCTAAATAAACAAAATCCTTTCTTTACAAAAAGTGCACGTACTTCAACTACAGACCAAGGGAATGTACTATTATAAATGAAATTATGTGCAATGCATTTTTTGTGTGTGTATAAATGCATACACATTTCTATACATGAACAAATCTTGCATGTGTACTCATGTAGACATATATATGTGATTAATCTACATATATGTGCAGACTTACATATATTTTTACTAATATATTACATTTGTATTTATATAGACATTTGTCTATATACTGACTGGCAAGTTCAGTAATCTCAGGGTCGAGGTTTCAAGCCCCACATTGGGCGTGTCTCCTTTGTAACATCTGACATGGCTTAGTGATAAATCACTTTGGCTATAGTGTGCAGGGTCCTGGATTTGAGACTTGCAAGGGATGATAATTTTTTTGTCCTATATGGACAGACTCAAAAAACTCCAACTATTCTTTGTCTCATATCGCCTACTTAGAGGCAATCCCTGCTTGACTTACAAAGCCATGTCTGACCCAGCTCTTTTAGAAATTCTACATCTAAAGAAATCCCAATCCCTCTGCATCACACGATCCAGAGACCTCAATCAACAGAACATGCTGGAGGGACAGGTTCATAACCCAGAGACTGACCATGCTAAGGAATTGACTTCCCAAACATGTCAAGTAGAGCACCTCACTGGCCCTCTTCAAGAGAAATCTTGATGAGTGGATGTGAAATAGAAAATACACCCCGGGGATCATTCCAGTGGCTCTACTTGACAGAGGCACTAGGAACTAAGGTTGAGTGGCACTATGCCTCGGTAATCCTATGGGCTAGGCTTGTAAAGGCTCCAGGGCCATTAGTCTAGTACACAACTATGAACCTATGAATTGTGTTATCACATAAACGTGGCATGTATATGTTTACAGATACTGTTCTTTGTACACATCCTTTTCTGCATTACTAAAATAACATCATTGAACATATTTGTAGAGACACATATTTCTTCAAACAATTATATTCAAATGTGCAACATTCTTAAAGTTTATTTTTATATTTACTATGACAAAAAAAAAATGAAAAAAAAAAGCTATACTTACTACAGAACTCTGGATTTCCCCTTGCTACCTGGTCAACCCGCTTGGTCAGATGGTCTGGCCTGTGCTTCGGTAGGTCATACTGCCTGTGATGACACTACTGGCTGAAGCAGGTGATCCCTATCAGGGATAACAGATACGCACCTACCTCCTGCTAGATATCTTTCTTCTTTCATTCAGTCACCATTACACATGCCTGGATCTTATTCAAGTGTGACTCACTCAGAAAGGAGAAAATAATTGTGGTCTCCTTATCTGACCAGCTTGAAGTGCAGGTCATTATTCAAAGTGCAAAAATGAAAACAAAGAAAATATGAGCAGGGCTGTGGCTCACAGGTTTAGAACCACTTTCTCTGGGATATGACATCACTTTAACCAAACCCAGTTAAACAGTAGAGGCATTAGACCACATACTGCTATTATTGGCAAGGTTGGCTTGATTGAAACTGCTTTATCACCTCTTTTTTAAAGAATATATTCACATTTACTTTATATAGTGGATAAAAATCAATACGCAATTCCCGTTTTTTTATTACTTGCAGTTGCTGCTTCTGCTGTGTACTGCCTTAGCAGCAGCATTGTTTTCACTTTTTTGGAGTGAGGGTCATTTTTGCAGAAATAAATATTCCTTCATGTGCGAGTATCAATTTTTAGTAAATGTTGTGTGATTTGAGGTGATTAGGTGTGCCAGATGATAAGTTGATAGGAATTATAATTCATCGATGGGCAAATTCACATTTCATAATTTGCTTTAATATATTCAACTTTGAGATAAGTAATTCTGTCTGCATGTCCCTGCACCATGCTAGGGACAGCTGAAGACTTTTGTGGACTCCACACCCCACAACATGTTTGTAATTCTTCAGTGAATCACAGTATGTCACAAACTCAAGGCCATGCTGACATTATACTTAAGCTTCTTCAAGTTGGAAACCCTTGTACTTCAACACCAGTATCTCCAAACCAGATGAACACTTTCAGGATGATGGCAGACATTCAAAGATAAGAGTGTTGACAGTGACATTTTCATAAAATAGAACCAGGCACAAGAATTTGCACAGCTACCCCGGGTAACAAATAACATATTGGATACCCAGAAGCAAATGTGCCATGACATTGTTAGGATTCAGAGTTAGCTAGAAATGGTCAGTGTCCTCGAGGGCTTTTGTGAGGATTTCTAGCACTGCATGGAAATGGAAAAGAGTGGGGATAATGCCATGATCGCACTGATGGTAGCATACCAGCCATCTGTTGCTGCCTCTATTTATGCACTAGTTAGGACTTAACAGAAGGAAGTAGGAGTCAGTCTTGGAATGGGAAGAGGATAGGTTACTTTCTGGGCACATAGGCAGATCACATGAGACTATCAGTGCTTATCAAGAGAGTATTGTAATTAATTGTTGGGAACAGTTACAACAGATTGCATGCATGCCACCACAGCTTTCCTCTAAACCTAGCAGAGCCTCTCATTTGATGTCCAGTTGAACTATCACAGCAGTGTCATCAGGATCACTTGCATGAAGTGGTCTATAGCATCCAATCAACTCACCATCCAGCTCTCATGACATCCTTTCTTCAAAATCACTTGCACCATCACCTAACCAGTCCTTAAGAGATGTGTATGACACATTTGACCTTTACTTACTATGAATTAGCTGTAACATTTTTGTTACAATTTGACCTCAACAATCACAGGTAAATGTTTAACTTTAACAGAAATAAGGTATTTGAAAAGGGGAGAGGACTCAAAATACTTTCTTGCTGTATGCATTTCATTCTTGTAATAGAACTGCTTAAAACCTCATTGAACTGAGGAAAAAAGCTGTATGCTTAAAATAAGATTGCAGTGATTAGCTCCATTAATGCTATATACACTGACATTGTTACAGGTGGCAAGTTACTTGCACCTTAAAGGTAGTAATATACAACCTTTCAGGGAAACACTGATAATAAAAATGCAGATTAAAATTAATATTCTTCACTGTAAACAAACACTGCTGCCACTTCACCCTCACCACTGCACAAATGATGATATGTTTTATCTCTGAGGCCACAAGTTATTGTGAATGACAAAATAAAATAATCTGATGTGGAGTACCTAACAGACAACATAGTTCAAACTGAGAAAACAGTGCATGATATAAAAAAACAATATATTGCATTCAAATGTAAGATACCAACTTATGTCAAACATTAAAGTAACACATTTTACTAACTTAAACTGTTGAAGACATTCATTACATGCATACTTTGGTAAACAACCACAATAGAATGTATTGTGCCACATAATTAAAACTGTTACTATTATTTATATGATGCCTTGAGAGTAAGCACTCAGGTATGGCTTTTGCAAACAATGATATGATTAACTGTTCTGAAAAAAAAAGATAACTACCTATTAATAAGTGCTTACAGTGTTCATACCTTACACCTCCTTACTCTCCCTTCTTCATGCAATTCTTTACTACTTTTCCCTCCTCTGACTTTCTGTCTAAATACAGCATAAGCATGCTTTTCTCTCGCTTCATATTACAATTCCTGTTTGTATTCTACTAGCTTATCTTTAATTCCTCTGCAAATTGCCTAAAAGTGTTCTGAGTATTAAAACATTATCCTATGAATTGTATTTATGTTTAACCAATGTTTTCATATCATGTCTAATTTTGTGTAATTATTTAAACTGTAAATGTTTTGTATTATTTTTGAAGATTGGAAAATTATTGCTCTTAAAATGTTTTGTAATACTTTTCCACCCAGACCTGCACTGAAAATGGACTCCTACCCATTCAGACTTTCCCGGTAATCCAATGTCAGTAAATAAATAAATAATTTAAAGATGAGAAGGAATGTCAGATGAACAGTTGCAGCAGATCATACTCCACTGAACATTGCCCACAGATATCACTGATGCATTATTATACTTTATGTGTTTTTAACAAGAAAGGCAATACTAACCTGGATGTCAGTGTCCATAGTTCTGGAACAAACACCACCTCTTTACCTGTGCAGCCATATAATGTGCATTAGCCTGCTGCATGGGGTCCCTTACTGCTGTCATTGGCTGGTCATCATTAGTCATAGTAGGACTGGAACTGGGAACTGCAGTGACAGCATGGATAATTTCAACATTAGACCCTCACATGATCTTATTCTGCACAATACAATATGCAGTAAACAACGTGCACACAAGTACTTCGTTATCTGGGTCATAATTAAAGGAATTCCCAGACTGATGCAGGCACCTTAAACAACTCTACAGGAGGCCAAAGACTGTCTCAATGACAGTGCAGGTCTAGGACAGGGCTGTATTAAAAGTCTTTTCTACAGCTCCACTAGGATTTCTCACTAGTGTCATGATCTAGTGGATATGCAGCATCTCTTAAAAGAAAAAAAGAGAGAGAGAGGGAGAGAGTGAAGGGATGGGGGAGATAAAGCAAAGGAAAAGTGGTTTAAAATTCATCAATGTATTTCACCATGAATAACTACATAAATAAAATAGAAAAAAGAGAAAAACTATATTTTTCCATTTACCAACAAGATCACCACTGGCATCTTGCGATGAAGTTAGAGGTGCAGAGTGAGCTAGTGTGCTAGATGTGAGAATCATGTGCACTGTCAGGATGCAGGGCACAGATATTGGTGATGTACCACCCATGTATAACACACTACCTGTAAACAGATGGAATAGTAGCCCTTAATATTGTGGTAATACTCATCACATGGAGTGGATGTGACCCTAATTGCAATGTGGGTGCAATGTATCACAGCAAGTGTCTCAGAGAAATGTACCACCCCATGAAAGGCATGCATGCTCCAGGCTCGATCCTATGGTGACACCAGAAAAGAGATGTACTGATCCACACATTTCAAAAGTGCACCCAAGTACTACTACAGTTTCCTCAAAGGAGAAGACTATGACATACCCAATGTATTCCCAGTATGTCTCTGAAAGGTTGCCATGGCAAGTATAGTGAGGGCTATACATAACTAAGTATACTCAGGAATTGGAAACCCACGCATGCCTCCGGTACACATATGGGAGTCATATATGCTCACTAAGGCACTTATAATATCCCTATCCACTTAGAAGTTATCAAGTATCTCGTGATTATCAAAATTACAGTGTCTAATTCTCTATTATATTATCCTTCTTCTTGGCTGGTAAGTCCTACTGGGCATAAGCATTTTTTGCTCAGTAAAGACAAACAGTTCACTATGTGAAATAGTAAAGCGATTAGCATGTCAGAGCAATGTCATTGATTGCAAAGTAGATAGCATAGGTGAGACTGCACATTATATGATAAATCTGTGGATGTTGTGGAAATGTAGGAAAATGTCACTATGAACTGCAAATAGATGAGAAAATACTTAATTATCATATGCCTTTTTACATCTTTTCTCATTTACATCTCATTATGACTTCATTTGTTTATTCCCAGCCATCACACATTAGCGTAAGCAGCATCTATGAATAGTGACTTACCTGTGCTCATGTGCAGTCAACAGGAATAGCCTTAACATGATTACTTATTGACTATGAATACCACCCAAATCCCTAAAGTGCTTTTGTCTCCCATTGTCCATACGTGTGCTTTCAAAAAATACTCCCCCGGATTCACTAATCCTCCTTGTAAGACTTAATAAGTCTTACTTGGAGGCTGCCGTTGAACGGTTTGACGTCAGCATGCCATGAATATGCATGAGGGCATGCTGACTCAACCGTAAGTCTTACACGGACCTTGTAAGAAAGCAGGGGGTGTGTCCGACTGCCGAGCAGTCTAAATGTCTACGCCCATGCAAGTGTTTAAAAATGAAACAAAGCACACACACAAGAGCGAGTCCTCTCAAATGTCCCTGCACCCAACACCACACTCACTGATATTGTAAACCCCTATCACAGTTCTAAAACGCAAAACATTAAATATATTTTTTTAAAGCCACAAAATAGCTGCCTGTATTTGCCCGTGTGTGCGTGGGTGAGCCCATTGCTTAGCTAGAGTTAGCAATTCTGACATGGAAGAGCATAAGAAAGAATGTTAATGCAAATCACACCAAATCGCAATAGCGTAATGGTAGAACATTCACACAAAGAAGAGGCATTTACGGTTTGAGTCCCATCGCTCCCCTTTGTATTTATTTTTGAAATCAGTATATGAAATAATACCTGACAAATATGTTTAAACATTACCAAAAAGCAGTGAAATGGCCAATGTATCAGTGAACAAAATAAATATTTTAAAGGATCCTGATATAAAATTGCCTGCAGTTAAGCAGCGCTTCACCCAGCGCAATAGAGTTGCTCGTAGTTGAATAGCGCTTTACCTAGTGCAATAGAGTTGCCCATTGTTTCATGGCACTTTACCCAGCGCAATAGAGTTGCCCATAGTTCAATGGCGCTTTACCCAGCACAATCTGTTTGTGCGGACGTGCGCGCTGTGCCAACCAGGGCACCGTAGGGCACCGAGGAACAACGTAGAGCAAAGTTGCTTAAATGCAGCCACACCCCCTAGCCTGTCTGGATAGTATGAAATTAAAATGAATGACAAGATTTGAACCCAGGACTCTGTGCATCAAAAAGCAAAGTACAGCACCACTAAACCATGACAACATAGAGGAAACAACCACTATTAACAGTCATATACGTACGAATGGTAGTTTAACCATTACTAAGCCGGTCTGCAGTCAGCCGAGAATTTTACAAAATGGCCAATCACAAAAAAGTGCGGGATATGCGGCATATTTAAGCCCCACAGGTGGGAATACATGCCATAACTGATTGTAGCTCACATCTGCAGTTAGAATGTCTTGTGTCGGAGAGGGAACATGCTTCCGAGCGCAATGTTGGGGCATCTAGGAGTCCAAATACATGGTTTGGCTCCTCATCCACCGTCATGAGTCAAGACTCCTGCAGGGCCAGTTCCAAGGGACGGAGTACAAGGCAGATGCTTGGATCCGGTTAGCTTGTGACCTCACCAGTGGCACAGGCATTCCTCGGACTGGTGAGCAGGTCCATCACCACCATGCAGACCTGAAGAGATAAAAGCAGGACCACCACAACCAATGGATACAGGAGGCCCGTGGGATGTGGGATGTGGGATGCCCCACAACTGAGTATGTAGCCATGGAATGCAGCATGTAAGAATTGATAATGGAGTATGTATAATGGATAGGTATGTCTCAATATCCCTTCATTTACTTTACAGCTGCAGGTAACCATGCTATGAATCAGCAAGCCTATGCTGATAGGCTGCTAAGGCTGTGCCACCAGGCAGGTTAGTGATTATTCTTGCATGTATTGTTATATAAAATATGGGAGAGAGCATGAAAGAAAGTGTTGTAGTCCAATAATGCAGCCATAAAATTGCCTGAATAAGTCCTCTGCATGTACTGTCAGATAACAACGTCAGAGAGGCAGAAAAAGAGTGTAGAAACCCATTAAGAAAGGTAACATATGTCTGGAATAATATCTCTGCAGGCACTATTATATAAAATAAGTGAGTGAGCCTGAAAAAAGATTGTTCTAACCTATTAATAAAGGTATTATATGTCTTGAACATGTCTGGCATATACACCATTAAAACAAATAAAGGAGTGAGCCTGTGGAAACGTGTGTAATGTCATTAATAAAGGTCTAAAACCCAGAGTGTGTCTGTGTCACAGAGTCTGAAATGTTGTTGTACCCTTGCAGTATACAAACAGCACTGATTGAAAAGGTGCTGGCAACCCAGAGTTGTGCAGTCCCATATAAAGTGGGTGATGGAAGTACTAGTAGCTGTGAAACATATATACAGTCCGCAACAGGCAGTTACTGGCTGGCATGAATATGTAAACCTGGCACACATGTAGCATGTTATTTTCTCCCCAGAAATGTGAGTGTGTGTCAAGAAATGCAGGGTTCTGTACAAATCGAAGTGAAAATGCCATGTGAAAACATCCCAGATATGTAGATAAAGAAATATAAATACAATCAAGAAATATGTAGCAGTAACATCTGCATCCTGAACAGTTAGTATGTCAGATATAGGTCAGGCATATATTGAATTAGCCAAACCCAGTACACAAACTAATGTATGGTGGCAAGTGTAATAATACAGGTAGGGGATATACACTTGCAGTCACTAGGAATGTAGTGTAGACTAAAAGGTCATTATAAGATGTTAACCAAGGTTTTTTTATACACCCTACTGTATGTGCATAAACCATGCAATTCCACACTTCAATGGGTATGTGTAATCTTAAATATTTGTTGGGACATATGTCCTATTGTTCTACAAATATTTGCATTCACGTTGATGCATGTGCCCTGTTAAACACCAAAATCATGGTGGCCTGCTGCTACCAAACATCCCTGCATGCTGTTGGAATAACCACTGTTGTTCAATATATGCATGTGTTATGCTTGCTGTTCAACTGTTGTACCCTTGGTGTGTTGGGTTAATGGGAATATTATTGCATGCTGTTACAACTAATCTGGAATGCTGTTTTGCTTATGTTGTAATTAAACACACCTAATCACAGAACTTATGGGAAGGCTGGTCCCAGCAGACCCACCTGTCCTTCCCCAGCCGGCGAGTGCACCTGGCACCAGCAGGTCCGGTGCCCTGCCCGGGATCCCCTCCTCCATTGGTTCTGTGCCACCTTCGGGTGGAAGTGCTGCAGGGGATGGGGCTCGTCCCCCCGTGCAAGCATGGGTGGAGAAGGGCCACCTGTCACCCTTCGAAGGGTCCGGGCTGTGGTGCATAGGGAGATTCAGTGTTCAGTTGCTGAACCCCTACACCAGCTTGAGGTGAGAGTTTTGTGCCTCACGGGACAGCCTGCCCATGCTACGCAGCCCCCAGCACAGCCACCCTCGGGGCTGTGAAGGTTCAGTGGTGACTGCCCATGGGTGGGGATCTCAGTTCCACTGTTACCATCTGTGGGCTCATGGGCTTGCGATTTCCAAACATCCGACCCTGTCAATTGTGTTCACCCATCCCATGTGTCATACACCACCCCTGTATGCGTCTTGTCTGTTTACCTTCCCAATCTAACTCTCCGGACATACCTACTTCTTCTGCCTCACTTCCCACTCTCACCTGGAAAAAAAAAAAAAGGCAATCTGTACCCACAAAAAAATTACACCCCATACATAGCTGCCCATTTCGCACACATGTCCATCGGACAAACATGTAAGCTGATAATTATAACTGGCAGTACAACATACTTTGTTGTCCTCACCCCTCTCCCAGGGGTGGAAGGTTTTAAATTTCACTCCAAATTCATTGCATATACACAGCTGTTGCTGTTAAAGAAATGGGCAGCTATGGACCTTTCCTACACCCATCATGCACATCCCGAGCTTGTTTACCTACTGTGTGTCCCTCTTTGTGCCCCCTTTTTCACCACTTTCCTATCTCCCCATTTTCTTTTCTTTAAAAGAAATTAGCATGGGGTTTAACGAGAATAAGCACTTTTAAGCGGTAGTAAGTGGGTTTCAAGCAAGTGTGCGCATGTGTGTGCTTAGCTAAGCATTGCTAAGAGTCCTGCAAACCAGTGCAAACCCACTTACAACTGCTTAAAAGTGCCTTAGTCACTCTATGGCAGGGCTCTTGTACTGCTCAGCAGCAAAATAAAATACCTCTGTCAGTCACGAATCCCAGACATTGGACTCACAAGACTGCAGGAAGTACCACTAAGCCACAGCAGATATACAATAATGTGGTGCTGAAAGAAATATATCATGCATTACAATGAGTGAATGTAAAGGGTGAATAGGAATGGCATAACACAAATCTTGTTTTGTGGCCCTTAAACAGCAAGTGTTGTGGAATTGCATGACATGACTGTGAAAAGAGAACCAGCCATGCTAGTAGGGAATAATGTTATAGTAGCACCTTACAAACCCCACACAGTATCAGAACTGGATAAACACTGGCATATTTGAATAGGTCAGAGGCCAGACCTCCCAACTGTGACTGATTTACAGGGATGACCCTGATTTGCAAACAAATGTTAGCTGTGCCCCTCTGACTCCCTGTGAAATGTACTAACAGTAGGCAGCAATGTGGGGAATCTCACTTAATGAAAAATGTCAATAAGTGAGAGTAGACACGGCTTGCATGTCAGAAAAGGTGTAGTAATACATATGCTCCGACTCCCCTGGTGTATCCCACTTATATGTACCTTCCCCTGAGGCTGTTCAGATATTTACCTGAGAGTATCTGAGGCCTGAAAGTGTCAGAAACACACAGGCATATCAGCTTGTCTGCAGTTACACACTCAGCAAATAGCTGTAGAATGAATTCCACAAGCATGCCCGTATGTAGGAGTACACCACAGAAATATCAAAGGATGTAGCCATGTACTGCTAGCAACCACCTGTGACAATGCCATTGTTCAGGTGCTGAAAAGACTGGTGTGGTGCACAGTCAAAGGATACTAGGCTAACCTCTGTCTACCATCTGGATATGTCCACAGGTGGGAGCTACTGAGACAAACTACTAGCCTTCATAGACTAACAGGTACACGTCAACTCTGCATGTTCAGCAAGCTAAACAGCACATGATAATAAATAATGCTCTCCGCAGTTCTGTGCCCCTTCCCAAAAGTATCATATACCTGTGTAGTCAGGCACACCCACGGGTGTAGGTAGGCATACACAGTACTGAAATATGTCCGGTTGTCCTGAGCAGACTGTGCTAATGTCAACACAAACAAACCACAAACTTTTCAGAAGTGAGTAACGTACTAATGACAGTATAGCAGTTCACAAACAGTGCATGTGCCTGATATTCATAATTGGAAGTACAACATACTTAGATGTCCTCACCCCTCTCTCAGGGGAGGAAGGTTTCAAATTTCACTCCTAATGCACTGCATATGCACAGCTGTTGCTGGTAAAGAAACAGGCAGCTATGGACCTTCCCCACACCCATCCTGTACATCCCGAGCTGGTTTCCCTTCTGTCTTCCCCTCTTTGTGCACCCTTTATCACCACATTCCTATCTCCCCATTTACTTTTCTGTGAAAGAAATGAGTGCGAGGGTTAGCGAGAGTAAGCACTTGTAAATAGTAGTAAGTGGGTTTGCCCCAGTGTGCGCATGTGTGCGCTTAGCTAAGCATCGCGCAAACCTGCGCAAACCCGCTTACAACTGCTTAAAATTGCCTTAGTCACTGTGTATGACAGGGCCCTTGTACTGCTCAGCAGCAAAATAAAATAACCTTTTCAGTCTCGAACCCCATACCTTGGACTCACCAGTCTGCATGAAGTACCACTAAGCCACAGCAGATATACAATAACTTGGTGCTATAAGAAATATATCATGCATTACAATGAGTGGATGTAAAGGGAAAATAGAAAAGCCATAGGAACACATTGCAATAACTACAGCTGTATGCCAGTTAATTCTCTAATTCGAAAAGAAAGTGCATACTCCCATGTATCCAATGTTAGTATTAGGAGGTGTGAGTAAACTTACACACTGAGAAGAGTGCACTGGAAGCAGCAACAGTCAGGTTTCAGTACAACATGCATATCACTGGCTACAACCATAGCTTCAGATACGAGACATATACTAACCTTCTGACTGAGACAACAGTGTCCACAGCAAACAAGCATGGGCCCCACCTTGCACAACTGAAAGGGCTACGCATACCTAACCTAGCATTTTATAGCAGTGTCCTGCAATCACAGTGAGTACTGCAATTAGCACACAGCAGGCTGCATGTAATTACTAAATGGTAGCCACCAACTGCTGCAGAAGCCATCACATGTACATGTGCAGATACCCAGAAAAGCAGCCTGTACTTGCTGTTCACACATGCAATAATGTCATTGCACCAACTGAGAGAGAGAGAGAGAGAGAAAGACAGACAGACAGATGGAGACAAACAGGCTGTAAGAGACAGACACTGAAAGAAAAGACCAGCAAACAGAGGAAACCAAAACCCAAAAAAAAAAGCAACAGCTACAACAGAGGGAGGTGAGGAATACAAAGGTAAGGTATGTACCAGATATGTATTTGCAGGCATCCAAATGATGTGTCTGAAGGGTACTCTACATTCTGTGAATCATCCATATGTGGCAGCAGTCCGTATCTATATGTATATGCACATGTGCATAGGGAAAGGGACTTACTGCAACTGTTAGTGAAGGGTGGACATATATATGTCGTTGAAGGTTGATATGTGCACAAATGTATGTAGGTTGTAGTGTGTGGCATTGCAGACAGCAAGCAGTGCTGGTATATGTCATGTGGTGGTTAAACGCTGTGGGACTGAGCTACAGGCAGTGAGGCCTGCTACAGCTATATGGCCTGAGGACAGCAAAATGCATTCTGCACATCACTGTGGAATATTATTACATAACCATATGTCTCACAACTGTTGCATAATAGACATCCCCACCATGAAAGGTGGGCAGTATATGTGCCTACATGTGCATCTAAATGTACAGCAATGGATGTATACATGTATGTGTGTATATATATATATATATATATATATATATATATATATATATATATATATATATATATATATATATATATATATATATATATATATATAGATATATATATATATATATATATATACACACACACACACATATATATATATATATATATATATATATACACACAGATATATATATATATAGATATATATATATATACGCACACACACACACACACACACATATATATATATATATATATATATATATATATATATATATATATATACACACACACACACATATATAGATATACTGATATATATATATATATATATATATATATATATATATATATATATATATATATATATATATATATATATATATATACATATATACATATATATATACACACACATATATATATATATATATATATATATATATATATATATATATACACACACACACATATATATATATATATATATATATATATATATACACATATATATACACACACACATATATAGATATACTGATATATATATATATATATATATACATATATACATATATAGATATGGAAATATATAGATATATATAGATATATACATATATATATATATATATATATATATATATATATATATATATATATATATATATATATATATATATATATATATATATATATATATACATATATATATATATATATATATATATATATATATATATACATATATATATATAGATATATATAGATATATATGGATATGTATAGATATGTATAGATATGTATAGCTATGTATAGATATGTATAGCTATGTATAACTATGTATAGTTATGTATAGATATGTTGACCAAGGCATGGACTGAACACCAGTGTTGGTACTGCAGTGCCATAACCCATTCCAAAACACTTTACCCAGTAACTACCACATAGGTGGTAGCCTGCCTAACACTGAAGGTGTCAGAAGGGAACATGGGACACAGGTGGACAGTAGCCTCCCCTTTGATAATCACAGTGCCACACTAGTCTTGTAATCTGTCTACGTGGTACGTGTCATCACAAAAGGTGTGTCATCTAGGAAATATAGGCAGTGTTCCCCTCTACTCATCACTTTGCCCCATGTGGTATGTTCCTCACATGACAACTACAGCAAGTGGAAAGGCCACAGACATACCTCACAAAGAGTAATACTGCCCTCAGACACATGCCCTATGCAGACTGACTCACAAAACCACAGCTACAGTGCATTGCATACCGCCCACCCAGAGGGTACCTCTGCCGGACATACAGAGGTATGTCACACCCATAGAAGTTGGCCAACCACCATGTCAACACCTCACAATCCCTCCGGGCAACATGACCTAGGGCCCTAATCCTCAACACCTCACTAAACTGCACATGCTGGAGGTGCAGGTTCTTATCCACAAATATGCCATACTCTGGACTAAACCACCCAGCATTAACAAACAAGGATCCTCATTAGCAGATGTCATACATACCCCTGATGATTGTTTGGGAGATAGGTAATATGCCTGGGAGTCACCTCTGTGTATCCCGTTGACAGAAGCAAGTGAAATTACATTATATGTGTGTCAAAGGCCAGGGTAGCATATGGCTAGGCTGATCTAGGCCCTAGGGCCAATAGCGTATTACCTACCTATGACACAATGCACACACACATGTACTCAGTGCAATACCTGCTATGTGAGGTAGAATGAGTGTGACAGTAAATGTGTGCAAGGTCTGTAAATGTGTGATAGCTTAGTGTGAGGTTGTTTCTGTCATAGTAGTTAGTGTCCTAGGTGTGTGGCCAGAGAAAGATGTGTCAGTTATTGGGATGCAGACATAGTAGGATGGCATATGTTGTGACATAGTTCCTTGTGTACGACTTTGGTGTCCCACTGTAGGCTGAAGCAATACATGTATGCTCAGTAAGTGGTACCGCTGGTGAATACAGCTCACATATGAACTGTTGTACTACCTAAAGCTGTAGGCCTAAACAGCACAGTATGTTGTATGTTCACATTCCCTGGTAACACTGTCTTGTGTGTTTCCTGTATTCTGCACAGATTACATACCTCAGGCAGAGGTATATGTACGTAGGGGCACACAGTACTGTAAGGTTTGAAACGTTATACTGAAACCACCCTTTTTAAATATTTACATCTAATAAAATCAGTTGAAGACAGACTACTGCACTTGTTTATTGACATATCTTTTACATTTGTGTGCAGTAATGTACTAAAAGAACTGTGTGCCTTCATTTATCATTTTTATAAATACTTTCTTATGTGCATTAATGAAATCAAAGACAGACTACTACATTTTCTACTTTATTCATACTTAATAAGGGATTCAACAAGCCTTGATGTTCTCCTATATCACTAGATCCTGTTCTACTGCATCTCATTATTGTCTAGAAAGAAGAAATAAGAAAATTATTTACCTGGATTTCACCTCTTTTTCCTTTAACATTATTGATATAAATACCAGTATTATACTCGGCATTCTGTTCACTGCTGTATTTGCTTACAATGTGTTTATTTCAATATTTGTTGATATATGAATTGCCATACTGTGCCAGTCTTCCCTTTATTGCAAATTATAAATAAATTGTTACACTTGTATATGTGTGCACAGCTTGTCTTTTTATGAAAGGGTTTTGTCTACAATTTTTCTATAGTCTAGATTCTACTTTAAATTGTTATGGTTTGCATGTAACAGTCTGCAAATTGTGTTCAGGAAAAAGCTGTATGCACCATAGCAATTCAAGGAAGTTTTCTGTTCCTTAGCTGTGCATATACTTTGGCAAAGTTATGTATGCTTTGATATTTTTCTCCCCCTAATAACTTTAAACATATAAGGGATGGCTTAAAATGTGTACAAAAGTAATGCAATTTGTCACTTCTTTCTAAACAATATGCAGGCAACCTCCACTCTGACTAGATTGGGGTGCCTCTGAATCCAGCCATCTTATAGATGCAGTTGATATTTAATATGTAATATAAGAAACAACGGTCTTATACAGTTACGATAGTAGGAAATATTTTCTGCCCTAAATAAACAAAATCCTTTCTTTACAGAAAGTGCACATACTTCAACTACAGACCAAGGGAATGTACTGTTATAAATGAAATTATGTGCAATGCATTTTTTGTGTGTGTATAAATGCATACACATTTCTATACATGAACAATAGTTGCATGTGTACTCATGTAGACGTATATATGTGATTAATCTACATATATGTGCAGACTTACATATACTTTTGCTAATATATTACATTTGTATTTATATAGACATTTGTCTGTATACTGACTGGCAAGTTCAGTTAGTAGAACATGAGGCTCTTAATCTCAGGGTCATGGTTTCAAGCCCCATGTTGGGTGTGTCTCCTTTATAACATCTGACATGGCTTAGTGGTAAATCACTTTGGCTATAGTGTGCAGGGTCCGGGATTTGAGACTTGCAAGGGCTGATAATTTTTTTGTCCTATATTGACAGACTCAAAAAACTCCAACTATTCTCTGTCTCATATCGCCTACTTAGAGGCAATCTCTGCTTGACTTACAAAGCCATGCCTGACCCAGCTCTGTTAGAAATTCTACATCTAAAGAAATCCCAATCCCTCCGCATCACACGATCCAGAGACCACAATCAACAGAACATGCTGGAGGGACAGGTTCATAACCCAGAGACTGCCCATGCTAAGGAATTGAATTCCCATACATGTCAAGCAGAGCACCTCACTGGCCCTCTCCAAGAGAAATCTTGATGAGTGGATGGGAAATAGAAAATGCACCCCGGAGATCATTCCAGTGGCTCTACTTGACAGAGGCACTAGGAACTAAGGTTGAGAGGCACAATGCCAGGGTAATCCTATGGGCTAGGCTTGTAAAGGCTCCAGGGCCATTAGTCTAGTACACAACTATAAACTTATGAATTGTGTTATCACATAAACATGGCATGTATATGTTTACAGATACTGTTCTTTGTACACATCCTTTTCTGCATTACTAAAATAACATCATAGAACATATTTGTAGAGACACATATTTCTTCAAACAATTATCTTCAAATGTGCAACATTCTTAAAGTTTATTTTTATATTTACTATGACAAAAAAAATGAAACAAAAAAGCTATACTTACTGCAGAACTCTGTATTTTCCCTTGCTACCTGGTCAACCTGCTTGGTCAGATGGTCTGACCTCTGCTTCGGTAGGTCATACTGCCTGTGATGACACTACTGGCTGAAGCAGGTGATCCCTATCAGGGATAACAGATACGCACCTACCTCCTGCTAGATGTCTTTCTTCTTTCACTCAGTCACCATTAAACATGCCTGGATCTTATTCAAGTGTGACTCTCTCAGAAAGTAGAAAATAATCGTGGTCTTCTTATCTGACCAGCTTGAAGTGCAGGTCATTATTCAAAGTGCCAAAATGAAAACGAAGAAAATATGAGCAGGGCTGTGGCTCACAGGTTTAGAACCACTTTCTCTGGGATATGCCATCACTTTAACCAAACCCAGTTAAACAGCAGAGGCATTAGACCACATACTGCTATTATTGGCAAGTTTGGCTTGACTGAAACTGCTTTATCACCTCTTTTTTAAAGAATATATTCACATTTACTTTATATAGTGGATAAAAATCAATACGCAATTCCCGTTTTTTTATTACTTGCAGTTGCTGCTTCTGCTGTGTACTGCCTTAGCAGCAGCATTGTTTTCACTTTTTTGGAGTGAGGGTCATTTTTGCAGAAATAAATATTCCTTTGTGTGCAAGTATCAATTTTTAATAAATGTTCTGTGATTTGAGGTGATTAGGTGTGCCAGATGATAAGTTGACATGAATTATAATTCATGGTTGGGCAAATTCACATTTCATAATTTGCTTTAATATATTCAACTTTCAGATAAGTGATTCTGTCTGCATGTTCCTGCACCATGCTGGGGACAGCTGAACACTGCTGTGGACTCCACACCCCACAACATGTTTGTAATTCTTCAGGGAATCACAGTATGTCACAAACTCAAGGCCATGCTGACATTATACTTAAGCTTCTTCAAGTTGGAAACCCTTGTACTTCAACACCAGTATCTCCAAACCAGATGAACACTTTCAGGATGATGGCAGACATTCAAAGATAAGAGTGTTCACAGTGACATTTTCATAAAGTAGAACTAGGCACAAGAATTTGCACAGCTACCCCAGGTAACAAATAACATATTGGATACCCAGAAGCAAATGTGCCATGACATTGTTAGGATTCAGAGTTAGCTAGAAATGGTCAGTGTCCTCCAGGGCTTTTGTGAAGATTTCTAGCACTGCATGGAAATGGAAAAGAGTGGGGATAATGCCATGATCGCACTGATGGTAGCATACCAGCCATCTGTTGCTGCCTCTATTCATACACTAGTTAGGACTTAAAAGAAGGAAGTAGGAGTCAGTCTTGGAATGGGAAGAGGATAGGTTACTTTCTGGGCACATAGGCAGATCACATGAGACTATCAGTGCTTATCAAGAGAGTATTGTAATTAATTGTTGTGAACAGTTACAACAGATTTCATGCATGCCACCACAGCTTTCTTCTAAACTTAGCAGAGCCTCTCATTTGATGTCCAGTTGAACTATCACAGCAGTGTCATCAGGATCACTTGCATGAAGTGGTCTATAGCATCCAATCAACTCACCATCCAGCTCTCATCACATCCCTTCTTCAAAATCACTTGCACCATCACCTAACCAGTCTTTAAGAGATGTGTATGACACATTTGACCTTTACTTAATATGAATTAGCTGTAACATTTGTGTTACAATTTGACCTCAACAATCACAGGTAAATGTTTAACTTTAATAGAAATAAGGTATTTGAAAAAGGGAGAGGACTTAAAATACTTTCTTGCTGTATGCATTTCATTCTTGTAATAGAACTGCTTAAAACCTCATTGAACTGTAGAAAAAAGCTGTATGTTTAGAATAAGAGTGCAGTGATTACCAACAGTAATGCTATATACACTGACATTGCTACAGGTGGCAGTTACCTGCACCTTAAAGGTAGTAATACACAACATTTCAGGGAAACACTGATAATAAAAATGTGGATTGAAATTAATATTCTTCACTGTAAACAAACACTGCTAGCACTTCACCCTCACCACTGCACAAATGATATGTTTTTTGTCTCTGAGGCCACAAGTTATTGTGAATGACAAAATAAAATAATCTGATGTGGAGTACCTAACAGACAACATGGTTCAAACTGAGAAAACAGTGCATGATATAAAAAAACAATATATTGCATTCAAATGTAAGATAGCAACTCATGCCAAACACTGAAATAACACATTTTACTAACTGAATCTGCTGAAGACATTCATTACATGCATACTTTGGTAAACAACCACAATAGAATTTACTGTGCCACATAATTAAAACTGTTACTATTATTTATATGATGCCTTGAGAGTAAGCACTCACGTATGGCTTTTGCAAACAATGATATGATTAACTGTTCTGAAAAAAAAAAGATAACTACCTATTAATAAGTGCTTACAGTGTTCATACCTTACACCTCCTTACTCTCCCTTCTTCATGCAATTCTTTACTACTTTTCCCTCCCCTGACTTTCTGTCTAAATACAGCATAAGCATGCTTTTCTCTCGCTTCATATTAGAATTCCTCTTTGTATTCTACTAGCTTATCTTTAATTCCTCTGTAAATTGCCTAAAAGTGTTCTGAGTATTAAAACATTGGGCCAGATTCAGGAAGCCTCCGTGTAAGAGTTATAACTCTTACACGGAGGCTGCAGTTAAACTGTGTGATGTCAGCATGTCATGCATATGCATGAGGTGCATGAGGCATGCTGAATCACACTAGTAACTCTTACACGGTCCGTGTAAGAGAGTAGGGGGCGTGTCTGTAGGCTAAGCCCTGCAAGCGGACATGCCCCCGGAAGACTAGAATGGCTGAAAGTAAACAGCCACGAGAAAGGCCATGAAAATGTGAATAAACACACTATACAACACATGCCCCGACTGGCCATTAGTGTATAAAGTGAAGAGATGTCATAAAATTAAATTAAATCCTTTTTTTTTGTTAAACCCGTAAATGTTTGCTACTGTGTGCTGCGTGGTGTGCTACTAGCGCAATCACAGTCAGCAGTCAGTGGAAAAGGATATAAGAACTAAATATGCAAAGTAAGCCAAGAAATAATAGCTTAGCGGTAGAGTTGCCGGCCTAAGAGTAGGCAGGCAGGGTTCGAGACCCTACAACAACCTTTTTATTTTTTGTAAATAAGCACTAAAAGCCCCCTGACAGTATTGTACAAATGTAAATGTATTCCCTTTTGTAAAATGTAATGAAATAGAGCATATATTTTGAAGTAACATAATAATAAAAATAGTCAGAAATGTACTGATAGCTAAGACGCTGTGAGACAGAGTGCCCGTAGCTGAGTAGTGTTTCAAAAGCTGCAAACTGCGTGACCGTTGCCAAGCTGCAGTTAGACAGACTGAAACTGTGTGCAATTAGCTTAACATGTGTGTCAGTAGCCAATTAGGATTTATCCCAGCGCACACCGCTTGCGCGCCGCTCCCACAAGCTAACTGCCAGTGCGCATGCGTTACCTCCGCGCAAACGAGCGCAGACCAGGTTTAAAGTGCTTAAAAGTGCCTTTATGGCACTTTGATTGACAGGTCCTGTACTCACTTTGAAAGTTTGCTAAGAAAAATAAATTCCCACTGTCAGTCTCGAACCCAGGACCTTGGTAACATTAGTCTGTATGACCTACCACTAAGCCATGCCTGCTTTACAAGAACACAGTGCTAAAATAAATATAACATGTAATAGTAGGAATCAGTATAAAGGCAATATAGGAGATGTACTATCCAAAGCATGTCAGGTAGAGTTGTAATGGCCAAATTACTGGATTCCCATACTAGTTCAGTGTGAACAGAAACAGCACTGCTACCTGTTAGCTTGTACATAATAATGTAAGGTAATGTACATATGTGAAGGTATGTATATCTACACATACATATATATAAATATATATTAATACATATGAAATATAATCGTAGGTCTCAGTAGCCATACACACTCACTACAGGAAAAAGTGAACATAATTGCAGCAACCTGAATCTGCAACACAGCCTGACCCCTGTGTGACCTACTTACCCTTCTAACTGCTTACAGGTGGCCTCAGCTATTTGATTGACAGGTCCTGTACTCAGTTGGAAAGTTTGCAAAGTAAAAAATTCCCACTGTCAGTCTCGAACCCAGGACCTAGGTAACATTAGTCTGTTTGACCTACCACTAAGCCATGCCTGCTTTGGAAGAACACACTGCTAAAATAAATATAACATGTAATAGTAGGAATCAGTATAAAGGTAATATAGGAGATGTACTATCCAAAGCATGTCAGGTAGAGTTTTAATGGCCAAATTACTGGATTCCCATACTAGTTCAGTGTGAACAGAAACAGCCCTGCTACCTGTTAGCTTGTACATAATAATGTAAGGTAATGAACATATGTGAAGGTATGTATATCTACACATACATATATATAAATATATATTAATACATATGAAATATAGTTGTAGGTCTCAGTAGCCATACACACTCACTACAGGAAACAGTGAAGATATATGCAGCAACCAGAATCTGCAACACAGCCTGGCTCCTGTGAGACCTACTAAGCCCTTTAACTGCTTAAAGGTGCCTCCAGCACTGTGATTGATAGGCCCTATACTCAACTCAAAAGCAGAATATGAGCATACTAGTAGGCCCTACCACAAGACCATTGTAACACTAGTCTGTATGACCTACCACTAAGCCATGACTCTCATACAGGAATATAGTGCTAAATACGTGGAACATGTAATAGTAGGAATGAAGATAAAGGCAATATAGTATGTCTACTACCCAAAGCATGTCAGGCAGACTTTTATAGTCACAATTACTGGGTTCCCATACTAGTGTAGTGTTAACAGAAACAGCCCTGCTAATTGTTAGCTTGTACCCAATAATGTCAGCTAATGTACATATATGAAAGTATGTATATGTACACAGATATATATATATATATATTTATATAGCAATACATATGACATATAGTTGTAGGTGTCAGTATGCATACACACTCACTACAGGGAACAGGCAAGATAAATGCAGCAACCTGAATCTACAACACAGCATGAAGCATGGGAGATGTACTAACCTTCACACTCACAGAACACTGTCAACAGCATACCAGCATGGTCCACGCCCTAAAATCTGAAAGGGCAACGCCTATCTCACATACCCTTTTATAGCAGTGTCCTGAAATCACAGTGAGACATGCAATCAGTACACACCCAGCTGCTTGCAATTAGCAAATGCTGCCTTACAATTGGTGCAGAGGCCATCACATGGACCTATGCAGATACCTACAAAAGCTTTGAGTTCCCACACTACACTCATGCAATACATTCATTGCACAAACACTACGGATAAAGAGAGAGAGAGAGAGAGAGAGAGAGAGAGAGAGAGAGAGAAAACAACCAAACAACAAAAAAAGAAAACAAATATTAGGACTGCCAGCAGCAAAATCAGCAGCAAGCAGCAAGGAGCAAGCAGCAAGCAGCACCACTGGCACAGCAACAGCTGCCACAAACACAGGTAATGCAAAGTAGCAGGTTAATCCTGTGTATACTGTGACACCTCCAAATGTATCATAGTTCACTATCTATAGGTATGTGCATGAGATAGGTTGTGTGTAGATAGTCATGAAATATAAACATATGTAATATTGTTGTACATGTGGGCCATAACTAACACTTCCATAGCTTAGAACACAAGGCCAGTTGTGCATATGATGCAGTAGTTCCCAGGGTCAGTAGAGGTTCCTCCTCATTGGTGTGGGACCACTGTGTATGTATGGCACTGTTCAGGTACATATCCTGTAGTATGGCCAGGGATTAATATCAGTCTGTCATGTGGTGCTATGTCCTCCAGGGGTGAATGTAGCACACATCCAGGGATACCATTTCGTAACAGTGATGATATGTGTTCTGCAATGATGAGGGTGGCTCTCACCTGGACATGTGAGAGGATAGGGAGGTTACAGTCATCTGGGATAAATAATAACACGTGTGTAGGACAATGGGGGGGATACCTGCACCTAAACTGTCTGCAACAATGTTGCCAATATCTGTGCATTTGGTGAATGTGAAGCCACTTAACACTGCAGACAACAGATGCCTTCCCGTCATGTGAATATGCCCTGTGCTGCAGTAGCCTCCTACTATTGTTATACAATATGCCTGTATCTGTAGTCCACTGGACAGGATTAATAAGTGGTGTGCAGTTGTTCTGGGTTAGATAACTGTGTGCACAGTACATGCAGTATGTGGGATGTCTGTGGTAAGCATATGCAAAGGTGCTGGCGGTGTGTGTTGTGGCTTCCACTGGCCCAGTGGTCTGCATGCATAGCATCACTGTCATAACTACTGAATAACTGTGTAATAACATGCATACATAGCAAGGTAGTGTACTGTGCTTGTGGTGTTGTTCGGATATGTATATCCAGGCTGAGTAATGTGTGTCCACATCACAGGGTTGGATGGCAGCACACATCCAGTATGTATGGATGAACACCCAGAATGTGTCAGACGTGTCACCTGTGCAGACGTATCTGCCCATTACCTGTGCATCCCCCACAACACACACACATGCAACATATGGCAGAAGTACTATAGCAGTACACACATGTTCATAGGTTCATACTAGGCTATCTGCCCAAGGGCATTTACAAGCCCAGCCCATTGTTTTGTGGCTTACGCCACCCCTTTAGTATGGGGAACCATACCCATTATTTTGCTGTGCCTCTGTCGAGCAGTGACACTGAGGTAATCCCTGGGGTATATCTGCGATCTCCCATCCATTGGTCAAGATTTCTCTTGAACAAGGCCAGCGAGGTGCTCTGCCTCACATATACCGTGATTTTGTTCCACAGCATAGGGAGTCTTTGGGTGATGAATCTATCCCTCCAGCATGTCCTATTAATAGCCGTGTCGAGGTTTAAGTCTCCCGCCCTTGTGGCTCTGATGGAGCTAGATATTTTGAGGTGAAGCATATTCATCAAATCTGGGTTTGACATGGCCTTGTATGTTAGGCAAAGGTCACCTCTGAGCAAGCGGTAAGCGACTGAATAGAACATACATGGACATGCTGGAGAGGCAAATCCTAACCGAGAGGCTCCCTTCACTCTGTAATGAGCTCGAACAGTTGAGAATGAACAGTTCATAGGTTCATACTAGGCTATTTGCCCTAGGGCATTGGTAAGCCTAGTAGAATGTGTTTGTCTTTTGCCACCCAATCACAAGTTATGCTGCTATGCCCTTGTCCGACTTTAGTATACTGTGCCTCTGTCTAACAGCGACATAGAAGTGATACCTGGGGTACAACTATGATCTCCATCCACTCATCCAGATTCCTATGGAAGAGAGTCAATGAGGGACTCTGCCTAACCAGTAGTGTGAGCTCATTACAGAGTGAAGGGAGCCTCTCGGTTAGGAATATGCCCCTCCAGCATGTCCATGTATGTCAGTGCTGAGGTACAGCTCTTCTGAGCATGTGGCTGTATGGGACTCTGATTGCCTGAGGTGCATCACGTTCATTACTGCTAGGTAGGACATGGCTGTATATGGCACGCACAGATCGCCTCTGAACAGGCAGTATGCCACTGAGTCCAGCTGGATTCACTTTACCTGGGCAGAATATGACATCTGTGTGAGCCATTGCATCCCCTTGATGATGTACTGTTGTCCTGTACCAGTTGCTGTAGGTGTCTGGTTAGGTACATCCCAAAAGGTGCATTGTATGCAATTATAGGCCTGATGATGGATGAGTACAGAGGCACAATGACCTCCCCTGCCATACATGTGAATCAGTCATGATTAGCTGGGCTATATAACATGTCTGTCAATCCACGTTGGCCATGTGGTAGACAAATGACAGACCGCTACCATGTTTTTTCCCCAGGTCCCCAACTACGTCTTCTGTACTCAATGGCCTAACACCTATGTTGTACTGTGCCACCAATGTGGAGGCGTGGGAATCTGCATTGAATACTGATACTCCCCTCCCTTGTTCAAGTGTTGGGGCCGACAAGAATGGTAACAGCTATAACGTGGTAGTACTGGTGTGCTCCTGTGAAACCTGAAACAGGTTCATGTTACTGCACAGATATCGATGTCCAGAATGCTAGGTAGGGTTTTGTGCGTGCATCCTTGGGTCTTGAGTAGCATCACTCTTATTTCCTCATCCTTTGTGATACAAATGGATGTGGGTTTGCCTTATGAGCCTTGCCTAATACAGGCACTATGGGTGTAGCAGGAGGCTCTGCCAAATGTCAATAGGACTGTGGTGACAGGTGCAAGCTGTCCCTAGCAAAGCATACCACCCCAAGATGGCAGGCATTGGCACACCTGTGAATGACACCAGTATGTCAGTCAATTGTTGGAAGGGATCATCGCGCCTTGATATTGTGGCATCGTTCTAGGTGAGGGTAGGATGCTACTAAAGGTCAGGGTCAAACTGTCTCGGGCTACGTGCTCAGAGAGCTCTGTAATGTCTCATGTCATGTAGTCCAGGGAGGAATGTGTCAGGCCATTCACAGCAGCATGGACATTGACTGAGTCATACCTGTACCTGCCTTGGGGTTACCTGAGTGTTTGTGTTATGTGGCAGGTCATAGTGCCTGACAGGCTGCACACCGTGACCCTCACCTCGTTAAGCCTGTTGAACATGATGTGAGTGTGCCTGATGATAGAGGCACCTAGTACAGGTGTATGAGGTGTGTCGTTAACTGTTAATGGCTGTGAGTGTTCAGCACATTGGCTTTGTGTGATATGTGTTGCACATGTTCGTTTATGTGGTAGTGGTTGCCTGGATGTCTGCTTAGGAGGTCTCTGCTGCATAGGCAGAGCTGTGGTCTGAGCCTACAAGTATGATCATGTGTGATCATGTGTTAGGTCTGCTGTTGTGGTAGGTCTACGTGAGACTGGAAGTGTAGTGAGTGATCCCCTTTGCCACGTGACTGGTTATGGCGGTATTGAGTAGACAGAGCCTAGCCTCCAGTCTGGTATATGGTTGCATCACTCACATGAGTTTGAATTTGTTGTTAGGAGGAGGGGTTGTCTGTGTACATACAACTGTTCTAACATTGTCTCTGGAGTACCACACTCACCAGCTGGACTGGGAGGAACTGACAACTGACCTCTGGACATGCTAGAATACTATTGTGAACTCTGTAATCACTAATGATTGAAAACAAGGTCCAGTGGGGAGTGAGGGTGTACTGACATTACCTACAACTGCTGACTGATATAAAAGTGTCAGTGAGCAAATGCCAGGTAACCTGAGTGCAATGTGTCACAATGAAGTAAATGCAACAATGACAAGCAGTCACTTGCTGTCATGTGTAACATGGAAGTACGTACAGTAAGCAATGCAGATAACAGTAGTGAGTCACAGATGTGTTGAGAAGATGTGTACTATGTGGAAGTAGCATACCAGTGAAATAACAAGCTAACAGATAACAAGCATATAAACAAAGGTAGATCCAGGAGGCCTGGATGTAGTGTTTGCTACAACAAACAAGGTGTAGCAATGTCAGTAAGATACAGCTCAGATATGCAGGCACTATAAACCTGAAACCAGATGTCCCCAGCTATGAATGGCAGAGTACAGTCTATTGTCACACATGAGTGCAGACCACAAACCTCGATAATGTTAAATAACTGGCCTGAAGGCCAACTGCCCATACCAGAAGTAATACACTTGTACACTGGGCCCACAATCAGCAGTTCCCAACTTCAATGGATGAAAGATATGTGTCCTGCCACCACAGTGCTTGCCACCAACCGCCCTAATGTAAAACAACCGGTCTGAAGGCCAAGTACTTAGTACAAATGACATAGAATGATAGCTACACTGTAATCAGGTTTTAACCAATCAGTAATAAGTAGAAGTTAACACTCCCTGTATAGAATGTGTACCATGTATTGTTGAGATACTATGCTGATAACCTGTTTGTGTACCTTTCCAGATAGACATGGCACCTAAAAGGAATCCTGCCTACTCTGCTGCAGAGGATGACGTGATCCACCAGAGCCTGGTGCGTGACTATGCCATCCTGTTCTCACGCACCACCCAGAATCAGCAGGAGAGGTCTGCACTGTGGCTTAACCTTGTTAGCAGGATAAATGATGTTGGCATGCATGATAGGACATATGAGCAGGTGAGACATCACTGCAGTGATTTGATAAGAAATGTCCGCCAGCGTGCTGCAGATATCCGCAGGCAACAGGTTGCCACAGGTGGGGGGTGGCCACACATCCCCCCCTCACCAGACAGGAGGGGCTACTGCTAAGTGTTGTGGAACCAGCCCCAGAACAACAGCAACAACCATGCATCCTGATGGAGGTTGGGTCCACACAGCAGCAAGACAGCGGCGTGCAGGTAAGATGCCATATTCATTTATTGTTATTACTTTTACATTTGTTGACCCAGATAGTCTAGCTGGATATAACTTCATTTTCAGTAGAGGCCTGTGGAGAAAAGCTCCACACATAACGTAATAAAGGCAGACAGACAAGTTGTCAATACAGACAGCCAACATAATAGAATTGTACACCAGCCTGTTAATCAAATCAACATACATGTAAGGAAGTCAAACAGTTTAGAGTCATACACAATGTACCGTTGGTTTCAAAGCAATCCTACCTAAAGCATAATGGTTATGCAATAAGGCAAAAGCCATATACATAATAGTTAGGGCTCAGAAGGGTAGAGAAGTAGAAGGAGTATGACAGATACAATGATATGGAAGAGGCAGGAGTCAAGAAGGGAAGTGAGGAAAAGTCATCATGATATATATACAGACATGATGTGCAGCTGATGTGTATAAGGGAACTAGCGTACTACTGTACTGTATCATGTGCTAAACAAATGGCACACATGTGCCCACTGACATTACTCTCTTCACACTTCCAGGTCCCTCCCATGTACCAACGAGGCAGGCCATACATGCTGGTGAGTCTTTTAACAGTATCTGTAAAACAATTTATAAAACTAGGAAGAGTAGTGTAACTCTGTAGTAGACATGCTGGTGACTGTGTTCACAATAACTGTAATTGACAGGTAGTAAATTGAGTAGTGTAACACGGTACTGATGTGTGTGTTTACTGTGGGGTGTGCATGTGTGCAAGTGTGCCTGTGCCCAAGTGTGCATGTGTGTTAGTGTCCATGAGTGCATGTGTCCATTTCTGAATGTGTGCATTAGTATTGAAGTGCATCTCTTTCAAATATGTATTGAGACTGTAATCTGTGTTCCATGTTTTCCTCCCGTAGGTTCTGGTGCTGCTCTGGTGACCTGCAGCAGGGAACCTGAATCTTGTGCCCCAGGTACTGATGATGATGAAATGTTTGTAATGGTGCAGGAAGGTGTGTCTGGGTCCGCCATTGGTCAGCCAATTGACAGTACACAGCTTTCAACCCCGTCAATGCGCACAGTCATCCTGCCGTTACATCCTTTATCACCATTGTCCCTAGGTGATGGACAGTCAGCAGTGGGCATAGATCAGGGTAATGTGGTACCTGTGGTACATGCATCCTCACAAGGCAGCCATGTGCAGAGGCCTCCAATGGTACCACGCAGACAGTCGCCCATGGGTTCTCGTGGGGCATCCGTGGCCGTACTGCCTCTGGCCGACGTGCCCAAGGAGGTATGTCAACCTCCACTATGTTTAGAACTGTCATGCAGGCACAGGCACGTATGGAAAGGTACACCAGACAGGGTCTGAGGGAGCTGAGAGCATGTCGCATAGCCATGACAGACGGCATGCATGATGTTGCGAATGCTATCCGTAACTTCACAGATGTCGTTGACAGACGTTGTGGGGGCATACAACAGCTGCTCCACAACCAGATGTCCATGGGCCAGGGCGATGGTGTGCGTTTGCGGCGTCGACGTGGCCATATGCCAGCAAGAGCACCAGCTGGCAGTGGCCGCGGACGACAACGGGCCCACTCGCGCGCCTCAAGTGCCAGCACCAGCCCCAGCAATGCTGGGTCTGTGCTGTCATCCAGACGCCCCAGGAGACCACGTGCACGTGGCTCTGGACAGTCCCAACAGGGAACTGTGTCCAGTCAACACACCCCTGCTTCCGATGACAGTACCCAGTCTGGGTTAGTACCGGATACGGCCCGTAGCACCCCTGCCAGGCACAGGTACCGTGTCCGTGCCCACAGACACTGATCTGGATGACCTGACAGGTGCAGTCTGTGGCTGTCCACAAAACCCTGTACATGGCAGCCATTATGTGGGACTGTGTGCGTGCTTACACACATGCAGAAACCTAACACCTAGGGCAAACACATACACACACACACTGCACCAACAACGGTCCACCCTGTACTGCTGCCCCTCACAAACACACATACACACACATGTCAATTGGTGTTACCAGTGGCCGGCTTGGGCATACCTAACCCACACCCTGTGCATATGATGACACTGTGCCACCTCCTGCATACTACAACATCGGTGCAGGTAAAGGTAAACACGTTGCTGATGCACAGGGTGACTACATAGATGTGTATAAGTAGTAACATGTTGGTAACTGTTGTGTGTTGCAGTATAAATGTGTGTATATCCCATCAGTCCTGCTGCAGTAACTGTATGAATGTCCTCAATTGTTATCTGCACCCATACTACTTAACAAAGTGTACCAGCTGCACACCATCACATGCTAACATTGACTATGGCAATGCGCATCTTGTGCTGTTATGTAGATTCAGCTACATGTATCTGTTCTGTCACACATGCATTTATACACACCCTGCTACCCACACACATGCACACGCCACCTGCCATTCCCATTATTTATCACCCTACATGAGTAGCTGTTGATACATGACAGGTACACATTTCAGAAGTGCACTATGTTGTTTACTACTGGCATCCCCTTCTCTACCTATACTCACAGGGTGCAGGCAACCTCATCAGTTGGAAGATGTAATGTGCATCAGGTACTGTAGTACCCTGATTGACACAGCAAACATGTTTCCCATACGGAAATGCACACACAGACACATCCCACATCCACACACTTGCCACATTCAGGCTTCAGAACACTATCTAGGTATATTCGGGTACATGTGCGTGTTACAGTAGCATGTAACACTATACTGAGTACTGGCAGTTAGTTGTCTTTTGTCATGTTGTCTGTATAGAATAAAAGAATTGTTTTATTATCCTACTCCGTTTTGTGGACATTACTTGAAGAAGTGTTACCTTACATGTGTTATCAGTACCACCACCTTCTGTTTTGTAGTTTTGTTTGTATAGGGTGCTATCAACATCACTGCTTGTTAAGGGTAATGACCACCCTGCAGTTCATAGCCCCATGTGGCAAAAGCCACATCCCACCCCATCATTGTGCACACACACTAACCCCACCAACAGTAAAACACATACTTTCCATTTGCAAGATTCAAACCCATACCTAACTGTGCAATGACAGTAGAAACAGACACATTAGCAGAGTGTGCTATTTGCAGTAGTTGGAGAAATCTTTACTAATGCTGTACTTAGAGGGTGCTGACATCATCTGTGTGTAGGAGGAGGGATGTGCACCCTGTAGTGTGTTCTCCCAGTTGGCAAAAGGCAGTTAACCCTCCCAGCATAGTGCACACACATAAACCACACTCATACATTCCCTTTGCAGGATTCAAACCCCCACCTAACTACGTTATGACACTGAAGAAAGACACATTAGCAGAGCACGCTATGCCAATTACTGGAGGACTTTACTACAGGTGATATAGTTATACAGTCCTGACATCATCACTGTTTCAAAAGGGGGATCTGCATCCTGTACGATACTGTCACGGTTGCTAATAGGGACATTTCCCACACACACACATCGAAGTGTTGGAGGTTTGCATATGTGGGGGATCCAGAACACCAGTGTGATTAGTATATGGTTTGATTGCAACAATGAGGGATATACTCCCAGTGGTGAGCAGTTTGTACTCATGTTTGTAAAGATCAGCTCTAGTATATCTGCCCCTCTTGTGGGAAGGTTGGTTACCTGTTCCATAGCCAAAGAATGTCTGATCAATGGGAACCTTAGAGCTTGGGTATTGTGGCTTGTGTAATGTTCACAGTCTATGTTTGGGTAGCTGGCATCACCCAGTATGATGGTGTTTGCAGAGTAATCTAAACTCTCCTGTGTCAGCATGAAGGCTGTGTGGGAGACCTGAGTTTGAGAGGGTGCTGTAAGAGCTCCTCTGTGTCTCTTTCCATGTGGTCCAGGGAGGTACGTCCCAACAGGTAGCTGACTGTGACCCTCCCTTGCTCTGTCTGGAGGGCGGCACGCCTGTCAACAGCTCATGTCAAGCAAGTGCACACCCCTCATAAATGATGTGGAAACCTTCAAAGGCCCAAGGCCTGTTGAAAATATGGACCAGACTGCAGATACCTGTATAGAGGCATTCTGTGGACACATTCAGGAATGCATGGATCATGAAGCCACATATGAAAGCATGACCCAATTCTCCAAAGGCAGATGTCCTGGGCGCGGACACCAGCCATAAACACACTATACAATAGAAGGATGGCGCCACTACATGATACAACAACCTCCCAAAATGTGAAGGCACCACTGATGAGTATTGGAAGACAACTACAGGCACCCATATGATTGTCTAAGGCCATCTTTGAGAGAGGATTCCACAAGCCACTGAGGATAATCACAAGGCTGCCTGTAGTTATGTTAGTAACCTGGGTGGTACTACCCAGATATGCTCAGAGGTAATACAATATGTCACACAAAATATAAAACACACAGACATTGCCATCATCCTAGTGGACAGGTTCAATGCTGCCTTCTCTCCCACCACACCAAAAGGGAACATATGTCTCGCATCACAGTGCTTCCCCCCCTGACATCACAGATGCTCAGGTAAGAGATGCCCTTCCCAAAGCAATAAACACTGCATCAATGGGACCAGACAGTGTCCCAGGCTGTGTCCTACATGAACCACAAGAAGAGCTACACCCAGACATAACACCACTGTTCAATCCCAGCCTTAATATATGATATGTGGCCAGAGAGTGGCATACAGCAACAGTGGTCCCTCAACATGCAGGTGGTGCCGTCACGGATCCTGGACACTACTCGCCCCATATGTCTGACTAGCTTTGTCTGCAAAGCTATGGCAAGAATCATCAAGAACCTCACATATCTAGATATTGTGGACCTACAGACATGTCACCATACACAGTTTGTCTTTGTCAATGGCAAATCCTGCCTATCAAACCTGTTTGCTTTGTTTGAAACAGTCACCAAGGCCACTGTCAAGGGGTAGGAGGTCCACACAGCCTACCTGGACCTTGCATAAGCCTTGGATACAATACCCCACTTGTGCATTCTAGGAAGCTCACCAGTGTACATATTAACCCCTATGTCACTATGGGTATTGCACAGTGGCTCAAGGGCAGAACACACATGGTAGAATTGCTGGAGCCACGTCAGCCTCCAACCTGGTACAAGTGGTGTCCCACAAGGCAAAGCCCTAGGGGCTGTCATGTTCATTATGTATTTGTCATAGGTACAGGCCAACATGGAAGTACTGTGGCTCAGCAAGTCACAGGTGACTGCAGACTGAACACCATAATCAACTCAACAGCTAACACACGCATCCTCCAAAAGGGACTCTTGCAAACACACGACTTGTGCCACAGCCATGGCCTCAACGTGAATGACAGAAAGAGTATAGTCATCCCCTTTGTCAAACACTAAATGACCACAATGTACCACATATGTGTTAATCCAGTAAGTGCAGACCAAGGAATTATGGACCTTGGGGTACGCAGGTTGATAGCATTCTACCATTTGACAACAACATGGACAAAGTGGTTAGGTAAGCATGTGATATGGGCCACATCATCATGGGATCCACATGTAGGCCAGGGGAGGACATTGTGGCCTTTACTCATCCCTCATCATGCCCATAATTGAGTATGATGAACCTGTCGGCATGCACCTTACCAGACACCTGCAGCAACTGGGGCTACCACATATGTACCTCGACAAGGGGATCAAAGTGCTCAAACAGATGCCACATACTGACTGGTTAAAGTAGCAGCAGCTGTACTCAGTGACATACTGCCTCTTCATAGGCAATCTGTGCCTGACATAGAAGGCCAGGTCATACCCTCACGTAATGGCCATGCTGCATCTCAGAATATCCAGATCCCACCAGGATACACGCTGGAAATACTTGAACTTCAGGAGTGATATACATAGGACATGGTGGAGGGGCACATTCACAACTCAGAGGCACCCTTCATTCCTGATTATTATCCCAATAGAGGTTAGGTGTACTGACTCAGTGACTATCTTCAAGAGCGATATTAATGACTGGATGTGACATTGTAGGGTTACCCTGGGTATCACTTATGTGTCACTGTGAGAAAGAGGCACAGTATACTAACCTTGGAAAAGGGCATAGCAAGACAGATTCACAATGCATGTTGAAAGGCACGCACATTCTGGCTAGGTGGATACATGCCCTGGGCAGATATCCCTGTACGAACCTATAGACCTATGTCTCTTTTTCACCATTGGCCCTATGTGCTGTCAATCACCAATGTAATCTCAATACTCGGTAGCATGTGCAAAGGTCAGTTGTCAGTCACCTCTATGGTACAGTTGTGGAATATGTGTGTCATGTAGTAATGTCACAGCTGCCACATGTACACAGTCAACCCTATCCCCTACCCATTGATGTACATCACATGTATGAGATGGAAACACATGGCCAAACTGTAACAACAACATACAAGTCAGTCAGATGCATGGACACATATGACTCAGTCATTGTCCATGCCACCACAGCTGATGTGGGATGTCGCTCACTGGGATACGTGATAGGGAACATGGAAGGGATCACTGAGCAAGTGACACAGGCTGGTAGACCCCTGACCTTGGTTGGCATCAGACCCTCACCAGGGATTCCGACAAATTACTGAATGCTAATGAATAAGTGTATCTACAACACCCTAGCTGAATGGTTCTTAGCATGCAGTCACTGCATTGCTATGGAATACTGTCTTACCACTCCCACAACAGGTGAGAACATGCAGCTCCTGTACATTAACAACATGTAGACTTTATGCCCCAGACCAGGTGTGCATCTCACTACTAGGCTGATAGCATCTACATCTCACACTGTATATACACATCCCACATGCAGCATCTGCACAGAAGACCACGGTCATAATGTTACCCTGTGCAAATACCATGTATTCACATGTGGCAGGCATCACACATGGTAAGTATTGAAAGTCTCAGGTACATATGTGTATTTGGCACACACATACATCATGTGTTCATTGCCATAACCGGTGTAATCAATGTCATGCATTATTGTGAGGGACAACCCACACACATGGGCATTCTGTGTGTGCACAACACACATGGCATGTCTGTAATCAAAAGCCATACATAATTGTGATATCGTTTAGAAATGGGTATGTGCATCCTGTAGTGTGTTTTCCCAGTTGCCAAAAGGGATATATCAATCATACACACTTACCCCCCTTCACACACACTTGCCACCTGCTGGATTCAAACCCCTACCTAACTATGTTAAGACACTAGAGACGGACGCATTAGCACAGCGCTATTCGCATTACTGGGGAATGTCCTTTCCCCTGATATACTTATAGGGTGCTGACATCATCAGAGTTTAGAAAGTGGAATGATCATCCTGTGGTGTGTTTTCCCAGTTGCCAAAAGGATGTTTCTTTCATACACACTTACCCCCTTCACACACACTTGCCACCTGCTGGATTCAAACCCCTACCTAACTATGTTATGACACTAGAGACGGACGCATTAGCACAGCGCGCTATTCGCATTACTGGGGAATGTCCTTTCCCCTGATATACTTATAGGGTGCTGACATCATCAGAGTTTAGAAAGTGGAATGATCATCCTGTGGTGTGTTTTCCCAGTTGCCAAAAGGGATGTTTCTTTCATACACACTTACACCCCTTCACACACACTTGCCACCTGCTGGATTCAAACCCCTACCTAACTATGTTATGACACTAGAGACGGACGCATTAGCACGGCGCGCTATTCGGATTACTGAGAGAATCCTTTCTCCAATATACTTATAGGGTGCTGACATCATCAGAGTCTAGAAAGTGGAATGATCATCCTGTGGTGTGTTTTCCCAGTTGCCAAAAGGGATGTTTCTTTCATACACACTTACCCCCTTCACACACACTTGCCACCTGCTGGATTCAAACCCCTACCTAACTATGTTATGACACTAGAGACGGACGCATTAGCACAGCACGCTATTCGGATTACTGAGAGAATCCTTTTCTCCAATATACTTATAGGGTGCTTACATGATCAGTGTCTAGAAAGGGGATGAGCATCCTCTGGTGTGTTTTCACATTTGCTAGGGGTAACATTTGGACCAAGTGTGTGAGCATGCCCAGTTCAGCCTTCCTGTGGCATGTTGTGTGAAAGATGTCTCATTTATCTAAGTGTGTGAGCATGCCCAGTGTGGGCTTTACATATGTTGAACTCTGCAGCCCATCACATTTGTGGATGAGTGTGACCTTCAACAAATACCTCCAGTTTATGGTTGTGTGTTCTGTGCCATGTTGTGTAGTTACTGTCCGAATGCTTTTTGTGTGAACAAAACTGGGAGTATACTGTGCCTGCAGGTTTTGCATGGGATACTTTGCACACAATTGTCAACATCCGTTCATACTGACCTAACACTGTAGCACTGTCTAGTGTAGTGTTTCAGTACTTTCAGACTCAGAAGATCCACCTGAACCACTAGTGCAGGTGACTGACACCTTAGCAGGGATGTATGTTGGACATGTTGGAGGGATGGAGTTATCACCGGAGACTCCCTATGCTGTGGAATACAATCCTGGTCCATTTGAGGCAGAGCACCTTGCTGGCTGTGTTCAAGAGGTATCTTGACCTAATGCTAGTCGGAGAATGTGTTTGTCCATCAACACATTGTAAGCGTAGTTTGACATGTCATATGTCTTGTTTAGTATACTGTGCCTCTGTCTACCTGTGACATAACATTGATACCCAGGGTAAACCTCCCATCTCCCATCCACTCATTAGGATTCCTGTTGAGGGACTCAACCAGTGTCTTTATGGACAACCTGTACTGGTAGTTTACTCATGTGTGGGGTGGCTTCTGTGTTTTGGATAATGCAGTACAGCCTGTCCTATATATGTCAGTGCTGGGGTTCAGGTCCCTCATGTGCATAGCTCCCTGCCATTCAGATTGTACAAGGTGCAGCATGTGCATTGATTCCAGCTTGGACATGGCTTTCTACATCAGGCACAGCTTGCATCTGGGTGGACAGCATGGCAGTGTGTGGAGCTGCACTCTGTTTAATCAGACTACACATTACATGTGTTCCAGCTCTGTCATACTCCTGGTGAGGTACTGTTGTGGACTTTACAGGTGCTGGATGTGTGTGCATGAGGTACACCCACAGGGGCTGTTGTGGTCATTTCTACTGCTGATGAAAGATAACTGCAAAACCAGAATGACCTCCGCTTAGCTAGATGTCAGACAGCATGGACCATACAATCACAACTGGAAACAGGACCCTCTCCACAAAGGGAAAGTGTCCTGTCTGGTGGACCCCAGCCATAAACAAACTGTATGACAGATGAGGGTTACTAATGCAAGACAGAGCTACATCTCCACAGGGAAGACAGCTGAGATCAGCACTAGTAGAAAGCTACATTATCTCATAAAGACATGCAAGGTCAACTTGGGGACATAAATCACCAAAGACAATGAAGGTAACCACACTGCTTTCTTCAGTTATGTCAGACACCTGGTTGTGAACCCTCGGATATGCTCAGAGTTGGTACACAACAACATATATTCCAGTGACCTGACAGATATTGGCAACATTCCGGACAGCTTCAGTGCGATGTACCCTCCCTCACCCCCAAAACAAGATAGTTATCACTGCTGTATGTAACCTCACTGTCATCTTGGATGTCCATGTGAGAGCCACACTCAGCAAAGACAAGTACACAGCATCCATGGGACCTGCTGGTATCTCCAGTTGCATGCTATGTGAACTCCAGAAGGGCTGGACCCATATATACAACTGCTAGTTAACCTTAGTCTTGCTACAGGATATGTACCTGAACACTGGCATACGGCAACAGTGGTCCCACTCCACAAGGGAGATGCCTCCACAGACCATGGCAACTACCACCACACAGGCTTAACCAGCCTTGTCTGCAAAGATATGGGAGGAGTCATGGAGCTCTTACACAGACACATTACTGACCTACAGACCCTTGTTCCCACCTAGTTCAGCTTTGTACAGGGCAGATCCTGCCTTTTGCACCTTTGCACCCGAAAAGTACCTACCATGAAGATCAGGGTTCTTCAACACATGTCATATGCTTCCGGAATAGAGGAAGTCCAGCTTTGTTCAGTGTCATACCGCATACTTACAGGTGACCTATGCCTGACATACAAGACCATGTCCAATCAGGATTTGGTAGACATGCTCCACTGCAAGCAATCCAAATCCACCAGAGCCATGAAAGCTGAGTATTTGAACCTCAGCACATACATGTATAGGACATGCTGGAGGGACAGAGCCATAACTCAGAGGCATCTCACACTCTAGCAGAGTATCCCAGTTCATGTTTGACAGAGTCCCTCACTGACTCTCTTCAGGAGACATCTGGACAACTGCATATGAGACGGAGGCACAGACTAGACAGAGACACAGTCATGTTATTCAATTACGTAAGGGGTCATAATGTGTCACTACTAAGTCAGAGGCACAATATTCAGAATCTATTCTGTACACTTATTACCACTATAAGGGGTGGCAATAGCCACATCACTATGGCTAGGCTTATACATGCACTAGGGCAGATAGCCTAGTATGAACCTGTGAACATAGGCCTGGGGCAGTTCCTGCTATTAGGACAGTGGTCTGCAGCAAGCTATATAGTAGTAGTCGGTTTTAGCCATTGGTTTTGACCATGGCTATTCCATGTTGCTTCTTGTTGTGGTACAAACATGGGTGTGTGGTTATCCATGCTATTTATTGCTAGTCACCCTCATTTTGTATCTTGTTCCATGTTTTTGCACATGTACATCACTGTATGACGTGCAGCTGTTTCCACAGGGTCATATGCGTGGATATGGATGTTAGTTGGGGTCCTCAGGTGTGCATATTGTACATGATATTACATTACTTAACACATGGCATTCATGCCTCAGGTGGTGCTGCAGGGCCACCTCTGTCGGATACACATACTACACTCCCTGTACGTTTGGAAGCAGGTTGTGTCATGTTAGGCATCCCTGTTACTGTATGAGTGAGTCAGAGCGGCTATCAGTCCCAGTGTTCCTACTGACCAAGCATATGTGCTATCGTTGCCTCTTTGCCAAGGCCAGGTCATACTGGGCACGCCTCCTTCTTCATTCATGCTAACGAGTGCAGACCTGGTTTAAAGTGCTTAAAAGTGCCTTTATGGCACTTTGATTGACAGGTCTTGTACTCATTTTGAAAGTCTGGAGACAAAAATAAATTCCCACTGCCAGTCTCGAACCCAGGACCTTGGTAACATTAGTCTGTATGACCTACCAGTAAGCCATGACAGCCATACAAAAACACTCTGCTAAAATAAATATAACAGTCAATAGTAGGAATTAGTATAAAGGCAATATAGGAGATGTACCATCCAAAGCATGTGAGGTAAAGTTTTAATGGCCAAATCACTGGATTCCCATACTAACCTTCACACTCACAGAACACTGTCAACAGCATACCAGCATCGTCAACGCCCTACAATCTGAAAGGGCTACGCCTATCTCACATACCTTTTTATAGCAGTGTCCTGAAATCACAGTGAGACATGCAATCAACACACACCTGGCTGCATGCAATTAGCAAATGCTGCCTTACAATTGGTGCAGGGGCCATCACATGGACCTATGCAGATACCTACAAAAGCATTCAGTACCCACACTCCACTCATGCAATACAGTCATTGCACAAACCTAATGAGAAAGAGAGAGAGAGAGAGAGAGAGAGAGAAAATATACAGACAGCCAGCAGCAAAACCATGAGTAGCAAACAGCAAGCAGCAAGCAAGCACCACTGACACAGCAACAGCTGCCACAAACACAGGTAATGCAAAGTAGCAGGTTAATACTGTGTTTACTGTGACACCTCCAAATGTATCATAGTTCACTATCTATAGCTCTGTCCATGAGATAGGTTTTGTGTGCATAGTCCTGAAATATATACATATGTAATATTGCTGTACATGTTGCCCATACGTGACACTTCCGTAGCTTATAACAGAAGGCCAGTTGTGCATATGATGCAGTAGATACCAGGGTCAGAAGAGGTTACTCCTCATTGGTGTGGGACCACTGTGTATGTATGGCACTCTTCAGGTACACATCCTGTAGTATGGCCAGGGAGTAATATCAGTCTGTAATGTGGTGCCATGTCCTCCAGGGGTGAATGTAGCACACATCCAGGGATACCATTCTGTAACAGTGATGCTATGTGTCCTGCAATGTTGAGGGTGGCCCTCACCTGGACATGTGAGAGGATAGGGAGGTTACAGTCATCTGTGATAACTAATTCCACTTGTGTAGGAGAATGGGGGGGGGATATCTGCACCTAAACTGTCTGCAACAATATTGCCAATATCTCAAACATGTTTTCCATACGGAAATGCACACACAGTAACATCCCACATCCACACACTTGCCACATTCAGGCTTCAAAACACTATCTAGGTATATTCTGGTACATCTGCATGTTACAGTAGCATGTAGCACTATACTGAGTAGTGTCAGTTGTTTGTTGCCATGTTGTTTGGATAGAGTAAAAGGAGCATTTGTTTATCCTACTTTGTTTTGTGGACATTACTTGAAGTGTAACCTTACATGCATCATTGGTAACAACACCTTCTGTGTTGTTGTTCTGTTTGTACAGGGTGCTGTCAACATCACTGTTTGTTAAGGGAAATGTGCACCCTGCAGTGCATAGCCCCATTTGGCAAAATAGACATCCCACCCCACCATTGTGCACACACACCAACCCCACCCACAGTAAAACGCATACTTTCCATTTGCAAGGTCCAAACCCCTACCTAGATGTGTTATGACTCTAAAGGCAGACACATTAGCAGAGTGTGCTATTTGCATTAGTAGGAGCAATCTTTTCCAATGCTGTACTTAGAGGGTGCTGACATCATCTGTGTTTACGAAGAGGGATGTGCACCCTGTAGTGTGTTCTCCCAGTTGGCAAAAGGCACTTTCCCTCCACAGCGTTATGCACACACACAAACCCCACTCATACTAACACACATACATTCCCTTTGCAGGATTCAAACCCCTACCTAACTATGTTATGATACTAGAGACGGACGCATTAGCAGAGCGCACTATTCGCATTACTAGGAGATTTCATTTCAGTTGATCTACTTATAGGGTGCTGACATCATCAGTGTTTAGAAAGTGGAATGAGCTCCTTGTGGTGTGTTTCCACAGTTGCCAAAAGGGATGTTCTTCTCATACACACTTATACACACACTTACCCCATTCACACACACACATGCCACTTGCTGGATTCAAACCCCTACCTAACTATGTTATGACACTAGAGACAGACGCATTAGCAGAGCGCTATTCGGATTACTGGGAGGTAGCATTTCTACTGATCTACTTATAGGGTGCTGACATCTTCATTGTTTGGAATGGGGAATGTGCATCCTGTGGTGTGTTTTCACAGTTGTTAAGAGGAACATTTGAACTAAGTGTGTGAGCATGCCCAGTTCAGCCTTCCCATGGCATGTTGTGTGAATGATGTCTCATTTATCAAAGTGTGTGAGCATGCCCAGTGTGAGCTTTCCATATGTTGAACTATGCAGCCCATCACAGTTGTGGATGAGTGTGAACTCCAAAAAATAACTCCCGTTTAAGGTTGTGTGTTCTGTGACATGTTGTGTAGTTACTGTCCAGATGCTTCCTGTGAACACAACAGGGATTATACTGTGCCTGCAGGTTTTGCATGGGATACTTTGCATACAATTGTTAACATCCATTCATACTGACCTAGCACTGTAGTACTGTATAGTGTAGTGGTTCAGTACTTTCACTGTGGTGGACAGTATCCTGGGCTTTAGTCCTATCACTGATTTACATTTCCATACTGTGCACAACAGCCTCTTTAGGGTCCAGTTGTGCACGTCTGCACAAAGGCAGTGCCTCTATGGACTCTGGTAATTACTGCCCCATAAGCTTAACAAGTGTAGTCTGCAAAGCTATGGAGAGGATCATAATGGAGCTCATAAAGAAAGATATGGGGACATGCAGACATTGTACCTGTCCCAGTTTGTGTTGATCAAGGGCAAGTCATGCCTTTTGTACTTGGTTGACATTATCAAAACAGTAACTAAGGCCATTGATGAGGGAAAGGCAGTCCATAGAGCCTACCTTGCCCTTGAAAACACTTTCAACGCAATACCCCACTCAGGTATTGTAGGAAACCCTACCAACAGAAATGTACACCCATATGTCACAAGATCAGGTTGCAAACTGTCTTACGGACAGGACCCACGGGTTAGAGTTGCTGGCACTATGTCAGACACCAGGCCAGTCACATGTGGTCTCACACAGGGCTCAGTCCTTGGCCCCTATTGTTTGTTATCTACTTCTCAGAAGTACAGGCCAACATGGGAGGACTTTGGCTGACAAAGTTTGCAGATGACTGCACACTGGGTGCCATAGTGGACAGTGCATCAGACACGGATATCCTTCAGAAGGGACTCACGGACACTGATAGCTGGTGCCAGAGCCATGGCCTGAAGTCAACTTGCAAAACATGTGTAGTCATACCCTTCAGGGAAAGCAAGGTAACCCCAAGCTACCATATAGGTGGCAATCCTCTAAGCACAGAGGAGGTTATCATGGACCTGGGGACCCAGGTTGACAGTCACTGTTCTGATGACACTCACATTGCTAAAGTGGCTAGTAGGACCTTCTACATTGTCCACATGATCAGGAAGGGATCCACATCCAGATCTAGTGGGTCATTGTTCCCCTGTACTCTTCACTTATCGGACCGGTGATCTGGTACACTGCCTTATCTGGATGTATCTCACCTGACATCTGCAGCAAGTGGAGAGACCCTGAATGTCCCCAACAAAAGGATAAAGGGTCTCCAACATCTGTCATATGCTGCCAGATTGAAGACACTACAGCTCTATTCAGTCACATACTGTCTGCTTAGAGGTGACATGTGCATGACATGCAAGCATGTCCAACCAGGGATTAACGGACATGCTCCACCTCAAAATCGTCAGATCCACCTGAACCACTAGTGCAAGTGACTTACACCATAGCAGGGATGTACATTGGACATGTTGGAGGGGTGGATTTATCACACGGAGACTCCCTATGCTGTGGAATACAATCACGGTCCATGTGAGTCACAGCACCTTGCTGGCTCTGTTCAAGAGGTATCCTGACCTGTGGATGGGAAATCATAGGTTTACCCCGGGGATCGTCACTGTGTCACTGCTGGAGACAGGCACGTCAAACTAATGGGCACAGTACTGTTTCCATATAAGGAGTGGCGTACGCAACCAGACTCTGGGCTAGGCTTAGAACTGCCTTGGGGCAGATAGCCTAGTATGAGCCTATGAACCTATGAACCTATCTGACCATGTTGCATTATGTTCAGATGTGAACTACTTACAACGGCCTCATCCAACATCAGTAGTGTATTCCACAACATGGGTGTACATTGGCAAACACTACCAATGTGCCCAAGGCCATTTCTAATGGTTATTGGATAGTGTGTTTGTCCATCAACACATCGTAAGTGCAGTTTGACATGACATATGTCTTGTTTTGTATACTGTGCCTCTGTCTACCTGTGACACAACATTGATACCCAGGGTATACCTACCATCTCCCATCCACTCGTTAGGATCCCTGTTGAGTAGAATCAATGAGTGACTCTATGGATAACCTGTACTGGTAGTTTACTCATGCGTGGTGGTGGCTTCTGTGTTATGGATAATGCAGTACAGCTTGTCCTATGTATGTCAGTGCTGGGGTTCAGGTCCCTCATGTGCATATCTCCCTGCCATTCACATTGTACAAGGTACGGCATGTGCATTGCTGACAGCTTGGACATGGCTTTCTACATCAGGCACAGCTTGTGTCTGGGTGGCCAGCATGGCAGTGTGTGGAGCTGCATTCTGTTTAATCAGGCAACACATTACATGTGTTCCAGCTCTTTGATACTCCTGGTGAGGTACTGTTGTGGACTTTACAGTTGCTGAATGTATCTGCTGAGGTACACCCCACAGGCGCTGTTGTGGTCATTTGTAATGCTGCTGAAAGATAACTGCAAAACCACAATGACCTCCCCTTAGCTAGATGTCATAACCCTCATGATTAGGTTGGTATATGGATTGTTTCTGTTAACCCTACAGCCACATTTTGGTCCAATGCAGGATATCTATCACCTTGTGTCCCCATTCTGGCATTACATGTTAGGTATGTCATGGGTCGACACCTATGTGGGAATTGGTGGTCACTTACTGGATTATCCACAGAGGCTGACTATACTGTTTTCACCATTTAACATGCTGACATGGCTATGGCACCAGTTGTCTGTTTCTATGTGGCCCTTTTATGGGATGCTTGTGTCAGCTGGTGTATCAGATATGTCAGGCGGCTTGTTGTCCTCTACAAACATGTTCCAGCACAGTCCTTACTTGTTGGCCTGTACCTATGGGGCATATATACCAGATGGTGAAGGTCCCAGGACCAAGCTTTGTGGGATGCCTGTTATATGTGGTTTGTAGTCTGACATGGCTGCTGCATGTCTGACCATGTCAGTTCTGTCGTTGGTCTGGTTTGCAACCCCTCTCATGACATTGGGGTGTATATATCAGCTGGTGAGCAAATCTATACGGAACACATAGGGTATTGTACAGAAGGCTTTGCAAGGTCCAGCTACACTGTGTGGACCACATTGCCCTCATCACTGACTTCAAGTACTGTTTCAACTGAGTCACACATGTTTAGGGGTGGGGTCTGCACTTTGTAAACCCACACTGGGTAGGGTCGGTGTCAATAGATCCACAATATCATTATGTCTGTGGTACATGCTGGTCCTTTCCATAGCTGTGCAGACCAAACCTCTCATGATTCTGTGGTGGTTGTTTTTAGTATCCATTCAGGAGACACCTTTGTTGAGAACACCCACTGTTGTTGTACACTGCTCTTTGGGTACGTATCCTGTGGTAAGGGTGACATAATGTCAGGGAGGCGGCAGTCTGCTGGGGAAGGTATTTGGCATTATGGGGGGGGGGTTTGCACTGCACATGTCAGGATGTATGTTGGCCATACCTGTGTGTGTCTGGTATGTTGTTTGTAATATCTGTGTGATCCGGAGCATATCCAGGAATCAACAACATGCTTACTACCATCATTTGCAGCAGCCTTGGGGTTATCTGTAGTGTCCTGTACAATCTGTATCATAATGGGTTCATACTAGGCTACCCCCCTAGGGCATCTGTAAGCCTGCATGTCCATTTTGTTTGATGGATTCTGGGGAATTGTCTACACCTGTGTCAGTGCTAGTATGATACCAGGGGTATAGTGACGAACAGGTCAGAAGCTGACTTCACACTTCTTCGGACTGAGATGGTATCCATTAAGCCCACTGGGCCAGTGGAAACCACAACACACAATGGTGACTCCTGCACAGACACTTTCTACGGACATCTCCGAGTAAGCATGGACCATGCAATCACAAATGAGAACGAGACCCTCACCACCAAGGGAAAGTGGCCTGTCTGGTGGACCCCAGCCATAAACGAACTGTATAACAGATGAAGGATACTAATGCAAGACAGAGCTACATCTCCAGAAGGTAAGGCAGCTGTGATCAGCAGTAGTAGAAAGCTACATTCTCACATAAAGACACCCAAGTTCAACTTGGGGACATAAATCACCACAGACAATGAAGGTAACCACACTGCTTTCTTCAGTTATGTCTGACGCCTGGGTGGGAACCCTCATATATGCTCAGATTTGGTACACAACAACTTATATTCCAGTGACCTGACAGATATTAGTGACACCCTGGCAGACCAGTTCAGTGCAATGTACCCCTCCCTCACCCCCAAAAGATGATAGTTATCACAGCTGTATGTAACCTCACTGTCATCCTGGATGTCCATGTGAGAGCCGCAGTCAGCAAAGACGAGTACACAGCATCAATGGGACCTGATGGTATCCCCAGTTGCATGCTATGTGAACTAAAGATGGAGCTAAACCTGTATATGCAGATGCTATTTAACCTTAGCCTTGCTACAGGATCTGTACCTGAACACTGGCGTACGGCAACAGTGGTCCCACTCCACAAAGGAGATGCCTCCACAGACCCTGGCAGCTACCACCACACAAGCTTAAACAGCCTTGTCTGCAAAGCTTTGTGAAGGGTCATTATGGAGCTTCCACACAGAGACATTGGTGTCCTACAGACCCTTGATCCCACCCAATTCGGCTTTGTACAGGGCAGATCCTGCGTTTTGCACCAAGTTGACTACTTTGAAACTGTCAGTAGAGCCGTTGATGAGGGCTACACAGTCCACACAACCTACCTGCGCTTGGCTAAGGCCTTTGACACAATACCCCACTCAGGCATCATAGACAAGCTCAACAGCTGAAATATAACACCATATGTCACAGCATAGGTTGCAAAATGGCTCAGAAACAGAACCCATAATGTCAACATTGCAGGTGCCTTGTCAGGTTCAAAGCCAGTCACAAGTGGTGTCCCACAAGGTTGTGTCCTGGGACCTCTCTTATTTGGTATTTACTTTTCAGATGTGAAAGCTAACATAGGAGGGTTGTGGCTGACAAAGTTTACAGATGACTGCAACCTGGGCACCATAGTGAATACATCAGCCAGCACACACATCCTACAGACTGCCGTCACACAGACAGATAGCTGGTGCTGGACTCATGGCCTGAAACTGACTGCAACTGATGTGTAGCCATCCCCTTTGGGAGGAACACAGTACCCACAGATCTGTACACAGACAGCAACCCAATGAGTACAGGAAACAAATCAGACAGCTGGGGACACATGTAGATAGTGACATCTCATTTGACACCCATGTTGCCAAAGTTGTTTGACAGACTTTCTATCTTGCCCACCTTATCATCGAGGGTATTCCATCCAGACCATAGGAGGTCATTGTACCACTATACTTCTCCCTTATCAGGCCCATGCTTGAATACAACGCCCCATTTGGTATGTACCTCAACCAGCACTTGCAGCAGCTGGAGAGACCCCACAAGTACCTTACCATGAAGATCAGGTATCTACAACACATGTCATATACTTCCAGAATAACTAAAACATGCTTTTTCAGTGTCATACCACATACGTACAGGTGACCTATGCCTGACATACAAGACCATGTCCAATCAGGATTTGGTAGACATGCTCCACTGCAAGCAATCCACATCCACCAGAAACATGGGAGCTAAAGATTTGAACCTCAGCACATACATGTATAGGACATGCTGAAGGGACAGAGTCATAACTCAGAGGCATCTCAAACTCTAGCAGAGTATCCCAGTTCATGTTAGACAGAGTACCTCACTGACTCTCTTCAAGAGACATCTGGACAGCTGCATGTGGACAGGGGCACAGACTAGACAGAGGCATAGTCACGTTATTCAATTATGTAAGGTGGTCATAATGTGTCACTACTAAGTCAGAGGCACAATATTTCGTATCTATGCAGTACACATATTACCACTATGAGGGGTGGCAATAGCCACATCACTATGGCTAGGCTTATAAATGCAGTAGGGCGGATAGCCTAGTAGTAAACTATGAAACTTTGACACTATGGTGTATGTGTAGGTGTTGTCAGTCGAGCAATGTAATGTGGTTTGGGGGGCTTGATATCTTCCTGTATTCCGACATTGTTTTGTCTATTCCTTCTAGCATGTCAAGGGATCGGTTGCTACTGTCCTCTCCTACTCATCTGGTGGACCTGGGAATATCGAGGCAATGTTACAATTGCCTCGTACACTGACAACCCTCTCCTTCTCCCATAAACAGAAATACATGCGAGAGATGCAACTCTATAGCCAAAGTGGAGGCTGACCTATCTCAACATAGGACTGGCAAGACCAGAGAGTAGGATAAGATAACCACACACACCACAAACCCAGTCTCACATATCACTATCACAACTTCAAATCATACACATAGACACACAGAGACATACTCGGAGGCTATGATCAGACATCTACCAGAACAGCAGAGGCCACCACAGCAGACACCCACACAACTGCCTCCACAGGGCACAGCACATGCAACACATAGACCACAGAGTCAGTGAGCCAAACAGTCACAGCCATTACGGCCAAACACAATGGCAGGCACACCTGTCATAGGTGACTCCATAGCCAGACACACTGACATCCAACTCACCAGATTGAGTAAGGAGGGGTCACAGTAAGCTGCCTATTGGGCACTGGAATCCACCACATAATGCAGGCACTCAGGTCACTGAACTGCAAGTACAAGTATGACTCAGTCAATATCCATGCTGGTGGGGACAACCTGAGATGTACCTCCCTGGACTACATGAAAAGAGTCATAGAGGATCTCTCTGATTATGTAGGCCAGGCAGGTATGACCCTGACCTTGAGCAGTATCCTACCTTCACCAAGTATGATGCCACCTAAACAGAGACAGGATGATCAGCTGTAATAATTGTCTTAAACTATAATGTCATTCAAAGGGGGTCCAATGTCTGTCTGCCTTCAATGACATGCTGGACAGGCCACACTGATCCGCAAGGGACAGCTTGCACCTGTCACCCATGGGCTTCGGATTTTGACTAAGGCTCATGCCACCCCATTGTGCCTCTTTTATGCAAGGATCAGATTGTACACCTACCACCCTAGACGACAGCAAAGGGAAACACTAAGGGTAATGCTGCTCAATGCCAGAGGTCTCAACCTCAAGCTGCACACACTCGACACCCTTCTCAGTATGGGGAACATTGATGTCTGTGCTGTGACTGAAACCTGGTTCATGCCTTCTGACAGCACCCTGGCACTATCAAGTGTTACCTCGTATCATGCATTCCAGCCCCACAATCCGGACAACACCGAGAAAGGAGGGTGGGTGTCCATATTCATCAAGGACACCCTCACCTCATGGTTGGTGGCAACACACGATGCATTGGACACCATCCGGGTGCAATTAACCATAGGCAAGACTGCTCTGCAGTTTGTAGCATGTTACAGGCCATCCTCTGAAACTCAGGTACCTCACAAAGCTTTCATGAAAACAGTGGCGAGGATACATGTACCTGCAAACACCATCACACTGGGTGATTCAAACTATCCAAATATAGACTGGGATCAGTACTCCAGCCCCAACACTCTAGCCCACAGGTTCCTAGAGTTCATACACTCACATGCCATGGAACAACTAGTCACCATCCCCACAAGAGGAGACAACATAGTAGATCTCATCATCACAAACATGGGGTCACAATGTTCAACACCAGAGGTATACCCATCATTGGTGAGATCAGATCATAACCTACTCTCAGTGGAAGTCCACATCCCACCCGCACCCCAGATAGAAAAGACCACAGTGCAGAACTTCTCAGAAGCCGACTACACACTTCTAATGACTGGTGTGGTCTCTTTCAAAGCCCCCAAGCCAGCAGACACCATTACCCAAGCCACTCTATCACTTACAACTGCCTTCTACCAGCACCTTCAGGACTGCATGGATCAGGCAATCCCAAACAAAACACAGACTCGTTGTACCAGAGGCAAGCGTCCAGTGTGGTGGACCTCAGCCATAAACAAGCTCTACAACACAAGGAAGGAGGTACTACAAGATAGAGCGATATCCGTGGAAGGGTAGACACCCCTGCTCAATATAGGTGAAACACTGAGTTCCCCATGAAATCATCCAAGGCGAATATTGGGAGTAAACCCACTAAGGACTCACGGGACAACCATGAGGCCTTTTATACATCGTTACACACCTGGGAGGAAACTCCCAGATATGCTCAGAATAGGCTCAGAATGCTGTAAATATCACTGAACCTACAGACATTGCCAACATACTGGCTGACAGGTTCAGTGCAGATTTACCCCACCCCTCCACCACAACTGGAGAGATATGCATGAAAGAGGATTGTAGCCCCAAACATCTCAAATGCTCAGGTGGGAACTGCTCTATCCAAGGGAAAGAACGCAGCATCCATGGGACCAGATGGTGTCCCTGGTTTTGTGCTCCATGAACTCACTCAAGAATTAAACCCGCAGTCAGGGCAGCTGTTTGATCTTAGCCTCAACTCAGGATATGTTCCCAAGGAGTGGCATATGTCAATGGTGGACCCACTTCACATGGGGTGCCTCCACCGACCACAGAAACTACCATCCCATCAGCTTGACAAGCAGGGTCTGCTAAGCTATGGAGAAGATCAGAATGGAAGTCATATATGAGGACATAGGGGACTTGCAGACATTAGATCCAAACCAGTTAGGCTTTGTCGAGGGCAGATCATGCCTTTTAAACTTGGTTGACTGTTTCATAACAGACACCAAGGCCATTGACAAGGGCAAGGCACTCCACACAGCCTACCTTGACCTGGCAAAGGCTTTCAACACAATACCCCACTCGGGTATCATTGAAAACATCACCAGCTTAAATGTGAACCCATACATCACAAGATGGGTTGCAAACTGGCTACGTGACAAAACAGACAGGTTCAGACTTGATGGTGCCATGTCACACTCCACAACTGTCACAAGTGGTGTCCCACAGGGCTCAGTCCTGGGCCCACTATTGCTCAGCATCTACTTTTCAGACGTACAAGCAAACACAGCAGGATTATGGCTGACAAAGTTTGGAGATGACTGCAAACTGGGAACCATAGTTAGCCACCCATCTGACACAGACATCCTTCAGAAGGGTGTCATAGACACGGATAACTGGTGCCAGAGCCATGGCCTTACATTAAACACTAAACAATGCATAGCCATACCCTTTGGGAAGAACAAGGTTGCCACTAGTTCCCATGTAGGTGGCAATCCTGTAAGCACACAGGAGGTTATCAGGGACCTGGGCACCCGGTTGACAGTAACCTTTTGTTTGACACTCACGTTGCCAGGGTAGTTAGGTAGAACTTCTACATTGCCCACCTCATCATGCAGGGATTCACATCTAGATCCAGGGAGGTCATTGTTCCCCTGTACTCTTCACTCATCGGACCATTGATTGAGTGCAATGCCCCATTCAGCATGTATATGACCCGACACCTATGGCAATTGGATGGGCCCACGAATTCCTCGACAGGAGGAGAAAGGGTCTCAAACATATTTCTTATGCTGCCCGACTGAAGGAATTCCAGCTTGATTCCGTGACTTACCGTCTGCTCAGAGGTGACCTGTGCCTGACATCCAAGACCATGTCCAAACCTGAGTTAATGTACACGCTTCACCTCAAGACCTCTACATCCATCAGAACTACAGGGGCAGGAGATTTAAACCTCAACACAGATATTAATAGGATGTGCTGGAGGTACAGATTCTTCACCCAGAGAGTCCCTATGCTGTGGAACAACATCCTGGTACATGTGAGGCTGAGTACCTCACTGGCTTTGTTCAAGTGAGATCTTAATCAATGGATGGGAGATTGCAGGTATGCCCCAGGGATAACCTCAGTATCACTGCTTGTCAGAGGCACAGCAATATAATGGGCAAATTATCCGTCAGAGTGAAGGGGTGGCAGACTCCACGGAACTCTGGTCTAGGCTTATAAATGCCCTAGGGCAGATAGCCTAGTATGAACCTGTGAACATAGGCCTGGGGCAGTTCCTGCTATTAGGACAGTGGTCTGCAGCAAGCTATATAGTAGTAGTCAGTTTTAGCCATTGGTGTTTGACCATGGCTAATCCATGTTGCTTCTTGTTGTGGTAACAACAGGGGTGTGTGGTTATCCATGCCATTTATTGGTAGTCACCCTCATTTTGTATCTTGTTCCATGTTTTTGCACATGTACATCACTGTATGAGGTGTGACCCTGGTAGTGTCAGGGTGCTGATGTGGGCTTTGACCCTGTTTTCTATTACAGCACTGATATGTGCATTCCCTATACTGTGTGCATTTACACTGCACACATCTTGCTGTTTATACCTTTGGCATTGGGTAGCATTACATCTAGGTTCCTATCCCTCGTGATAGCTATGAGGTGGGTTTGTGTTTTGTGGTTTATGATTGGTGAGGGTGGATGTTAGTCATGGTCCTCAGGTGTGCATATGATACATGGTGTTACATTACTTAACACATGGCATTCATGCCTCGGGTGGTGCTGCAGGGCTGCCTCTGTCGGATGCACATACTACACTCCCTGTACGTTTGGAAGCAGGTTGTGTCATGTTAGGCATCCCTGTTACTGTATGAGTGAGTCAGAGCGGTATCAGTCCCAGTGTTCCTACTGACCAAGCATATGTGCTATCGTTGCCTCTTTGCCAAGGCCAGGGCATACTGGGCACGCCTCCTTCTGCCTACTGGGACAAGGTCAGGTTGTTCCTCCTCCGAGTCACCCCTGCCTGTGGTGGCCTTGGCAACGGTGGGGGATGTTTGGCCCAGCCCTGTGCCGGTCCTGCTGCAGCTGTTTCCGAGGATCATATTATGTAGCATAGCACATATCATGATCATTTGGGTACATGTAGTTGGTGTGTACTGCAAAGCTCCACCGGGCGTGTCCAGACACCGGAACCATGACTTGAGCAGCCCAAACACACGCTCTATGATATTACGTGTTTGTGCGTGTGCCTCATTATGGCGTTCCTGTTCAGGTGTGTGTGCATTTCTGATGGGTGTCATCAGCCACGGCTCAAGTGCATAACCAGCATCCCCCACTAGGTGTCCGTGTGGGAAGTCCCCATTGGCAAATGATTGGTACAGCTGCGTCAGATGCCAGATGTGGGAATCGTGGTAGCTCCCAGGGCAGCCAGCACACACATTCATTATTATGCCCTGGGCATCACACACGACCTGGCAGTTGATGGAGGGGTATCCCTTGCGGTTAATATAGACTCTACCCAGCTCACAGGCTGGTGCTTTGATGCGTATGTGCGTGCAGTCTATTGCACCCAGCACCTCAGGGTATCCCGCTATTTGCTGGAAGAGACGCATATTGCTGGCCACAACCTCACGGTCATTAGGGACATATATATGATCACTGACATGTGGTGACATGGCATCCAGGAACTGGTGCAGTACCCTGGAGGCTGATGCCTGTGATATCCCCATCATATCGCCAGTTGGTCTCTGGAAGGTACCTGTTGCTAGTATTCTTAGGCCAACACATACCTTGGTTTCCACTGGGATGGGTTCCCCTCTGTTGGTTCTGTGTGTGAGGTGTGGCCTGCACAGCTCAACAATCTGCTGCAGGAGCTCTCTGTCCACTCTATAGCGCTCTACTATCTCCAGCTCATGTAACCCATGGTAGGTGACCCTAGGCCTGTATACTCTTCTCCTTCTCCTCACTCTGGGTTGTCTGTCAGCATCTGCATTATCACCACCCTCAGCAATTCGCCTATGCCTGATTATAATAGCCATGGCAGCCCCTAGCATTTCTGCTCTGAGTTCAGCTTATTTTCAGTTTTCAATTCTGAGAACTTAGTTTCTGGCAGTATCTCTCGTGAGAAACAGCCTGCACTGCTCTTTGTTGTGTTTTAAGTGCTGGGTTGGGCTTCTAGTCTGCCTGTGTCATTGCCTGCTTGTAATTGTTTCCACCAATTAACCCCAGCAGTATTCCCTGGCAGTTTCCCTGTATTTTGGTTGTTTCCTGTTTCCTCTCTGTTTCCTGAAGGGGAGCAATGTGCACACCAGCTTAAACACGCTCACAGTCACTTAAACGCGCGTACACATCCCTACACGGTGTTACACGCACACATCCTTACACGGTGTTAGCTAGGCTGATTCATGCTAAAACGCGCGCACACTGCCTTACACACGTGCACGCCCGCGCAAACCGTTGTAAACAGTTTGCAACACGCTCCCACATGTAGAACCTGCCTTACACGCGCGCATGCACGTATATCAAGAAACTTAGAGTGTAGGGATAGCGTATGCCCTCAATTTCTTGACTTTCCTAGTGTTCTGTTGGGACACACCTCCCTCCCTGATGTCTGTCTGTCATCTGTTACCTTACATTGCCCTCCAATCTGGTACATTTCTTTCTATCCTTCCCCCCCGTGATGTCACCTACCTCTTACTCTGTTCCTCCCCCTTCTCTAACTCTTACACTACTCAGAAAGTGCTCATTACCTATGTGGCAGTGTGATTCAGTATTGTAACCCTCATTTACATAGGATTGCCTAGTAATGCTTAGTTACATATCTTACACGGAGCTTCCCCCCCTTGACAACCACTAAACGGAGGCCATATTGTTTTTAGTCTGCAAGTCCCTCCATTGACATTCCATGTAATACATAAATCCCACAATTGTGGGCTTATAAGCTTCGGTTTTTAGTTTTAGGTAGCGCACCCCGTTTGCGCGGGTGTGCGCTGCAGTTAAACACAAAAATCCCGTGAAAAAAAAAAGTTATATAATTTATTTTTGCAACACTTTTTCATGCCAATGGCCACATATTTGGCCATTGGCATGCTTACTGTAACAAATGCACCCTTTATTTGGAGCTGACATAGCTCCGTTTTTAATTTTGCAGAAATGTACTCAGTTGTCAGCTGAGTACATTTCTGCAGCTAACACGTCCGTTACACGGACTGGTTTGGGCTTCGTGGATCGCTCACATACCTCATTTGCATATCTGTCAGCTGCAAATGAGGTATTGAGCATTTCCACGCCCACTCCGTGTAAGAGACGTGTTAGCTGTCTCTTACACGGAGATTTGGGCTGTTGCTGAATCAGGAGGCTTACACGGAGGCTTACACTACTCTTAAACTCCGTGTAAGCCTTCCTGAATCTGGCCCATTATCTTATGAATTGTATTTATGTTTAACCAATGTTTTCATATCATGTCTAATTTGGTGTAATTATTTAAACTGTATATGTTTTGTATTATTTATGAAGACTGGAAAATTATTGCTCTTAAAATGTTTTGTAATACTTTTCTTCCCAGACCTGCACTGAAAATGGACTCCTACCCATTCAGACTTTCCTGGTAATCCAATGTCAGTAAATAAATAAATAATTTAAAGATGAGAAGGAATGTCAGATGAAAAGTGACAGCAGATCATACACCACTGAACATAGCCAACAGATATCACTGATGCATTATTATACTTTATGTGTTTTTAACAAGAAAGGCAATACTAACCTGGATGTCATTGTCCATAGTTCTGGAACAAACACCACCTCTTTACCTGTGCAGCCATATAATGTGCATTAGCCCGCTGCATGGGGTCCCTTACTGCTGTCATTGGCTGGTCATCATTAATCATAGTAGGATTGGAAATGGGAACTGCAGTGACAGCGTATCTCATTTCACCATTAGACCATCACATGATCTTATTCTGCACAATACAATATGCAGTAAACAACCTGCACACAAGTACTTAGTTATCTGGGTCATAATGAAAGAAATTCCCAGACTGATCCAGGCACCTTAAACAACTCTACAGGAGGCCAAAGACTGTCTTAATGACAGTGCAGGTCTAGGACAGGGCTGTATTAAAATTCTTTTCTACAGCTCCACTAGGATTTCTCACTAGTGTCATGATCTAGTGGATATGCAGCATCTCTTAAAAGAAAAACAGAGAGAGAGAGAGAGAGAGAGAGTGAAGGGATGGGGAGATAAAGCAAAGGAAAAGTTGTTTAAAATTCATCAATGTATTTCACCATGAATAACTACATAAATAAAATAGAAAAAAGAGAAAGAATATATTTTTCCATTTACCAACAAGATTACCACTGGGCATCCTGCGATGAAGGAAGAGGTGCAGAGTGAGCTAGTGTGCTAGATGTGAGAATCATGTGCACTGTCAGGATGCAGGGCACATATATTGGTGATGTACCTCCCATGCATATCACACTACCTGTCAATAGATGGAATAGTAGCCCTTAATATTGTGGTACTACTCATCACATGGAATGGATGTGGCCCTAATTTCAATCTGGGTGCAATCTTTCACAGCAAGTGTCTCAGAGAAATGTACCACTCCATAAAAGGCATGCATACTCCAGGCTCGATCCTGTGGTGACACCAGAAAAGAGATGTACTGATCCACACATTTCAAAAGTGCACCCAAGTACTACTACAGTTTCCTCAAAGCAGAAGACTATGAGATACCCAATGTATTCCCAGTCTGTCTCTGAAAGGTTGCCATGGCAAGTATAGTGAGGGCTATACATAACTAAGTATACTCAGGGATTGGAAATCCACGCATGCCTCCAGTACCCATATGGGAGTCATACATGCTCACTAAGGCACTTATAATATCCCTATCCACTTAGCAGTTATCAAGAATCTCGTGATTATCAAAATGACAGTGTCTAATTCTTTATTACATTATCCTTCTTCTTGCCTGGTGAGTCCTACTGGGCATAAGCATTTTTTGCTCAGTAAAGACAGACAGTTCACTATGGGAAATAGTAAGGCATGTCACAGCAACGTCATTGATTGCAAAGTAGAGAGCATAGATGAGACTGCACATTATATGATAAATCTGTGGATGGTGTGGAAACATAGGAAAATGTCACTATGAACTGCAAATAGATGAGAAAATACTTTATTATCATATGCTTTTTTACATCTTTTCTCATTTACATCTCATTATGACTTCATTTGTTTATTCCCAGCCATCATACATAGCGTAAGCAGCATCTGTGAGTAGTGGCTTACCTCTGCTCATTTGCAGTCAGCAGGAATAGCCTTAACATGATCACTTATTGACAATGAATACCACCCAAGTCTGTAAAGTGCTTTTGTCTCCCATTGTCCATACTTGTGCTTTCAAAAAATACTCCCCCCGGATTCACTAATCCTCCGTGTAAGACTTAATAAGTCTTACTCGGAGGCTGCAGTTGAACGGTTTGATGTCAGCATGCCACGAATATGCATGAGGGCACGCTGACTCAACAGTAAGTCTTACACGGACTGTGTAAGAAAGCAGGGGGCATGTCCGACTGCCGAGAATTCTAAATGCCCACGCCCCTGCAAGTGTTTTAAAATGAAACAAAGCACACACACAAGAGCGAGTCCACTCAAATGTCCCTGCACCCAACACCACACTCCCAGATATTGTAAACCCTTATCACAGTTCTAAAATACAAAACATTAAATATATTTTTTTAAATCCACAAAATAACTGCCCGCATTTGCACGTGTGTGCGTGGGTGTGCCCATTGCTTAGCTAGAGTTAGCAATTCTGACATGGAAGAGCATAAGAAAGAATGTTAATGCAAATCGCACCAAATTACAATAGCGTAATGGTAGAGCGTTCGCGCAAAGAAGAGGCATTCACGGTTCGAGTCCCACCACTCCCCTTTGTATTTATTTTTGAAATCAGTATATGAAATAATACCTGACAAATATGTTTAAACATTACCAAAAAGCAGTGAAATGGCCAATGTATCAGTAAACAAAATAAATATTTTAAAGGATCCTGATATAAAATTGCCTGCAGTTAAGCAGCGCTTCACCCAGTGCAATAGAGTTGCCCATAGTTGAATAGCGCTTTACCTAGCGCGATAGAGTTGCCCCTTGTTTCATGGCGCTTTACCCAGTGCAATAGAGCTGCCCATAGTTCAATGGCACTTTACACAGCACAATACAGTTGCCCTTAGTTCAATGGCGCTTTACCCAGCGCAATCTGTTTGAGCAGACGTGCATGCCACACCAACCAAGGCACTGTAGGGCATCGACGAGCAACGTAGAGCAAAGTTGCTTAAATGCAGCCACACCCCCTAGCCTGTCTGGATAGTATGAAATTAAAATGAATGACAAGAATTGAACCCAGGACTCTGTGCATCAGAAGCAAAGTACAGTACCACTAAGCCATGACAACATAGAGGAAACAGCCACTATTAACAGTCATATACATACGAATGGTAGTTTAACCATTACTAAGCAGGTCTGCAGTCAGCGGAGAATTTTACAAAATGGCCAATCACAAAAAAGTGCGGGAAATGCGGCATATTTAAGCCCCACAGGCGGGAATACACATCATAACTGATTGTAGCTCACATCTGCAGTTAGAATGTCTGGTGTCGGAGAGGTAACACACTTCCGAGCACAACATTGGGGCATTGAGGAGTTCAAATACATGGTTTGGCTCCTTGTCCACCATCACGAGTCAAAACTCCTGCAGGGCCAGTTCCAAGGGATGGAGTACAAGGCAGAGGCTTTGAACCGGTTAGTTCGTGACCTCACCAGTGACACAGGCATTCCTCGGACTGGTGAGCAGGACTGTTACCACCATGCAGACCTGAAGAGATGAAAGCAAGTCCGCCTGAAACAATGGATACAGGAGGCCCGTGGGATGTGGGATGCCCCACAACTGATTATCTAGCCATGGAATACAGCATGTAAGAATTGATAATCGAGTATGTATAATGGATAGGTATGTCTCAATATCCCTTCATTTATTTTACAGCTGCATGTGACCGTGCTATGAATCAGCAAGCCTATGCTGATAGGCTGCTAAGGCTGCGCCACCAGGCAGGTTAGTGATTATTCTGCATGTATTGTTATATAAAATATGGGAGAGAGCATGAAAGAAAGTGTTGTAGTCCAATAATACAGCCATAAAATTGCCCGAATAAGTCCTCTGCATGTACTGTAAGCTAAAAATATCAGAGAGGCAGAAAAAGAGTGTAGAAACCCATTAAAAAGGTAACATATGTCTGGAATACTATCTCTGCAGGCACTGTTATATAAAATAAGTGAGTGAGCCTGAAATAAGATTGTTCTAACCTATTACTAAAGGTATTATATGTCTTGAACATGTCTGCCATATACACCGTTAAAACAAATAAAGGAGTGAGCCTGTGGAGAAGTGTGTAATCTCATTAATAAAGGTCTAAAACCCAGAGTGTGTCTGTGTCACAGAGTCTGAAATGTTGTTGTACCCTTGCAGTATACAAACAGTACTGTTTGAAAAGGTGCTGGCAACCCAGAGTTGTGCAGTCCCATATAAAGTGGATGATGGAAGTACTAGTAGCTGTGAAACATATATACCGTCCACAACAGGCAGTTACTGGTTGACATGAATATGTAAACCTGGCATACATGTAGCATGTTATTTTCTCCCCAGAAATGTGAGTGTGTGTCAAGAAATGCAGGGTTCTGTACAAATCGAAGTGAAAATGTCATGTGAAAACATCCCAGATATGTAGATAAAGAAATATAAATGCAATCAAGAAATATGTAGCAGTAACATCTGCTTCCTGGATAGTTAGTATGCCAGATATAGGTCAGGCATATACTGAACTAGCCAAACCCAGTACACAACCTAATGTATGGTGGCAAGTGTAATAATACAGGTATGGGATATACACTTGCATTCAATAGGAATGTAGTGTAGACTAAAAGGTCATTATAAGATGTTAACCGAGGTTTTTTATACACCCTACTGTATGTGCATAAACCATGCAATTCCACACCTCAATGGGTATGTGTAATCTTAAATATTTGTTGGGACATATGTCCTATTGCTCTATAAATATTTGCATTCATGTTGATGCATGTGCCCTGTTTAAACACCACAATCATGGTGGCCTGTTGCTACCAAACATCCCTGCATGCTGTTGGAATTACCACTGTGGTTCAATATATGCATGTGTTATGCTTGCTGTTCAACTGTTGTACCCTTGGTGTGTTGGGTTAATGGGAATATTATTGCATGCTGTTACAACTAATCTGGAATATTGTTTTGCTTATGTTGTAATTAAACACACCTAATCACAGAACGTATGGGAAGGCCAGTCCCAGCGGTCCCACCTGTCCCTCCTCAGCCGGCGAGTGCACCTGGCACCAGCAGGTCCGGTGCCCAGCATGGGCTCCCCTCCTGCGTTAGTCCAGTGCCACCTTCGGGTGGAAGGACTGCAGGGGATGGGGCTCATCCCCCCCGTGCAAGCATTTCCAGAGAAGGGCCACCTGTCACCCTTCGAAGGGTCCAGGCTGTGGTGCGTAGGGAGATCCAGCATTGAGTCACTGATCCCCTACGTCAGCTTGAGGCGATAGTTGTGTGTCCCATAGGTGAGCCTGCTCATCCTACGCAGCCCCCAGTACAGCCACCCTTGGGGCTGTGAAGGTTCAGTGGTGACTGCCCATGGGTGGGGATCTCAGTTCCACTGTTACCATCTGTGGGCTCATGGGCTTGCGATTTCCAAACATCCGACCCCAACAATTGTGTTCACCCACCCCATGTGTTATACACTGCCCCTGTATGCGTATTGTCTGTCTTGTCTGTTTCCCTTCCAATCTACCTCCCCGGACATACCTGCTTCCTCTACCTCACTTCCCACTCTCACCTGGAAAAAAAAAAAGAGCAATCTGTACTCACAAAAAAAATTACGCCCCATACATAGCTGCCCATTTCGCACACATGTCCATCGGACAAACATGTAAGCTGATAATTATAATTGGCAGTACAAAATACTTTGTTGTCCTCACAACTCTCCCAGGGGTGGAAGGTTTCAAATTTCACTCCAAATTCATTCCATATGCACAGCTGTTGCTGTTAAGAAATGGGCAGCTATGGACCTTCCCTACACCCGTCCTGCACATCCCGAGCTTGTTTACCTACTGTGTGTCCCTCTTTGTGCCCCTTTTTCACCACTTTCCTATCTCCCCATTTTCTTTTCTTTAAAAGAAATTAGAGTGGGGGTTAGTGGGAGTAAGCACTTTTAAGCGGTAGTAAGCGGGTTTAAGCAAGTGAGCGCATGTGTGCGCTTAGCTAAGCATCCCTAAGCATTGCGCAAACCCACGCAAACCCACTTACAACTGCTTAAAAGTGCCTTAGTCACTCTATGGCAGGGCCCTTGTACTGCTCAGCAGCAAAATAAAATACCCCTGTCAGTCTCGAACCCCAGACCTTGAACTCATAAGACTGCAGGAAGTACCACTAAGCCACAACAGATATACAATAATATGGTGCTAAATAAATATATCATGCATTACAATGAGAGTATGTAAAGGGTGAATAGGAATGGCATAACACAAATCTTGTTCTGTGGCCATTAACCAGCAAGTGTTGTGGAATTGCAGGACTCGACTGTGAAAAGAGAACCAGCCATGCTAGTAGGGAATAATGTTACAGCAGCACCTTACAAACCCCACACAGTATCAGAACAGGATAAACACTGGCATATTTGAATAGGTCAAAGGCCAGACCTCCCAAATGTGACTGCTTTTGACATTTTCATTAAGTGAGATTCCCCACAGTAGGCAGAAAGGTGGGGAATCTCACTTAATGAAAATGTCAATAAATGAGAGTAGACACTGCTTGCACATCAGAAAAGGTGTAGTAAAACATATGCTCCGAATCCCCCAAAGTCTCAACAGAAAAATATCTGAAATATATCACCGGTGTATCCCACTTATATGTAACTTCCCCTGAGGCTGTTCAAATATTTACCTGTGAGTATCTGAGGCCTGGAAGTGTCAGAAACACACAAGCATATCAGCTTGTCTGCTGCTACACACTCAGCAAATAGCTGTAGAATGAATTCCACAAGTATGCCCGTATGTAGGAGTACACCACAGAAATATAAAAGGATGTAGCCATGTACTGCTAGCAAGCACCTGTGACAATGCCATTGTTCAGGTGCTGAAAAGACTGGTGTGGTGCACAGTCAAAGGATACTAGGCTAACCTCTGTCTACCAACTGGATATGTCCACAGGTGGGAGCTTCTGAGACAGACTACTAGCCTTCATAGTCTAACAGGTACACATCAACTCTGCATGTTCAGCAAGATAAACAGCACACGATAACAAATAATGCTCTCCGCTGTTCTGCACCCCTACCCAAAAGTACCATATACCTGTGTAGTCAGGCACACCCACGGGTGTAGGTAGGCATACACAGTACTGAAATATGTCCAGTTGTCCTGAGCAGACTGTGCTAATGTCAACACAAACAAACCACAAATTGTTCAGAAGTGAGTAATGTACTAATGACAGTACAGCAATTCACAAACAGTAAATGTGCCTGATATTCATAATTGGTAGTACAACATACTTAGTTGTCCTCACCCCTCTCTCAGGGGAGGAAGGTTTCAAATTTCACTCCTAATGTATTGCATATGCACAGCTGTTGCTGGTAAAGAAATGGGCAGCTATGGACCTTCCCCACACCCATCCTGTACATCCCGAGCTGGTTTCCCTACTGTCTTCCCCTCTTTGTGCACCCTTTATCACCACATTCCTATCCCCCCATTTACTTTTCTGTGAAAGAAATGAGTGCAGGGGTTAGCGAGAGTAAGCACTTGTAAACAGTAGTAAACGGGTTTGCACCAGTGTGTGCATGTGTGCGCTTAGCTAAGCGTCAAGCAAATCAGCGCAAACACGCTTACAACTGCTTAAAATTGCCTTAGTCACTGTGTATGGCAGGGCCCTTGTACTGCTCAGCAGCAAAATAAAATACCCTTGTCAGTCTCGAACCCCACACCTTGGACTCACCAGTTTGCATGAAGTACCACTAAGCCACAGCAAATATACAATAACTTGGTTCTGTAAGAAATATATCATGCATTACAATGAGTGAATGTAAAGGGAAAATAGGAAAGCCATAGGAACACATTGCAATAACTACAGTTGTATGCCAGTTAATTCTCTAATTCGAAAAGAAAGTACATACTCCCATGTATCCAGTGTTAGTATTAGGAGGTGTGAGTAAACTTACACACTGAGAAGAGTGCACTGGAAGAAGCAACAGTCAGGTTTCAGTACAACATGCATATCACTGGCTACAACCCTAGCTTCAGATATGAGACATATACCAACCTTCTGACCGAGACAGCAGTGTACACAGCAAACAAGCATGGGCCCCACCTTGCACAATTGAAAGGGCTACGCCTACCTAACCTAGCATTTTATAGCAGTGTCCTGAAATCACAGTGAGTACTGCAATTACCACTCAGCAGGCTGCATGCAATTACTAAATGGTAAGCACCAATTGGTGCAGAGGCCATCAAATGCACATGTGAGATACCTAGAAAAGCAGCCTTTTCTTGCTGTACACACATGCAATAATATCATTGCACCAACTGAGAGAGAGATAGAGAGAGAGAGAGAGAGACAGACAGACAGACAGAGACAGACAGACCGAGACAAACAGGCTGTAAGAGACAGACACTGAAAAGAAAGACCAACACACAATGGAAACCAAAACCTAAAAAAAAAAAGCAACAGCTACAACAGACGGAGGTGAGGACTACAAAGGTAAGGTATGCACCAGATATGTATTTGTAGGCATCTGAATGATGTGTCTGAAGGGTACTCTACATACTGCGAATCATCCATATGTGGCAGCAGTCCGTATCTATATGTATATGCACATGTGCATAGGGCAAGGGACATACTGCAACTGTTAGGGAAGGCTGGACATATATATGTTGTTGAAGGTTGATATGTGCACAAATATATGTAGGTTGTAGTGTGTGGCATTGCAGACAGCAAGCAGTGCCGGTATATGTCATGTGGTGGTTAAACGCTGTGGGACTGAGCTACAGGCAGTGAGGCCTGCTACAGCTATACGGCCTGAGGACAGCAAAATGAATTCTACACAACACTGTGCAATATTATTACATAACCGTATGTCTCACAACTGTTGCATAATGGACATCCCCACCATGAAATGTGGGCAGTATATGTACATATATGTGCATCTAAATGTATAGCAATGGATGTATACATGTATGTGTGTATATATATATATATATATATATATATATATATATATATATATAGATATATATATGTATATATATATATATATATATATATATATATATATATATGTGTGTGTGTGTGTGTGTGTGTTCGTGTGTGTGTGTGTGTGTGTGTGTGTATGTGTGTGTGTGTGTGTATATATATATATATATATATATATATATATATATATATATATATATATATATATATATATATATATATATATATATATATATATATATATATATATATATATATATATATATATATATATATATATATATATATATATATATATATATATATATATATATATATATATATATATATATATATATATATATATATATATATATATATATATATATATATATATATATATATATATATATATATATAGATATAGATATATATAGATATGTATATATATATATATATATATATATATATATATATATATATATGTATAGATATGTATAGATATGTATAGATATGTATATATATATATATATATATATATATATATATATATAGAGAGAGAGAGAGAGAGAGACTGGGTCATACGTACTGCAACAGGTGCCTGTTGACCAAGGCATGGACTGAACACCAGTGTTGGTACTGCAGTGCCATACCCCATTCAAAAACACTTTACCCAGTAACTACCACATAGGTGGTAGCCTGCCTAACACTGAAGGTGTCAGAAGGGAACATGGGACACAGGTGGACAGTAGCCTCTCCTTTGATAATCACAGTGCCACACTAGTCTTGTAATCTGTCTACGTGGTACGTGTCATCACAAAATGTGTGTCATCTAGGAAATATAGGCAGTGTTCCCCTCTACTCATCACATTGCCCCATGTGGTATGTTCCTCAAATGACAACTACAGCAAGTGGAAAGGCCACAGACATACCTCACAAAGAGTAATACTTCCCTCAAATACATGCCCTATGCAGACTGACTCACAAAACCACAGCTACAGTGCATTGCATACTGCCCACCCAGAGGGTACCTCTGCCGGACATACAGAGGTATGTCACACCCATAGAAGTCAGCCAACCACCATGTCAACACCTCACAATCCCTCCGGGCAACATGACCTAGGGCCCTAATCCTCGCCACCTCACTAAACAGCACATGCTGGAGGTGCAGGTTCCTATCCACAAATATGCCATACTCTGGACTAAACCACCCAGCATTAACAAACAAGGATCCTCATTAGCAGATGTCACACATACCCCTGATGATTGTTTGGGAGATAGGTAATATGCCCTGGGAGTCACCTCTGTGTATCCCGTTGACAAAAGCATGTGAAATGACATTACATGTGTGTCGAAGGCCAGGGTAGCATATGGCTAGGCTGATCTAGGCCCTAGGGCCAATAGTGTATTACCTACCTATGACACAATGCACACACACATGTACTCAGTGCAATACCTGCTATGTGAGGTGGAATGAGTGTGACAGTGAATATGTGCAAGGTCTGTAAAGGTGTGATAGCTTAGTGTGAGGTTGTTTCTGTCATGGTAGTTTGTGTCCTAGGTGTGAGGCCAGAGAAAGATTTGTCAGTTATTGGGATGCAGACATAGTAGGATGGCATATGTTGTGATGTAGTTCCTCGTGTACGACTGTGGTGTCCCATTGCAGGCTGAAGCAATACATGTATGCTCAGTAAGTTGTACTGCTGGTGAATACAGCTCACATATGAATTGTTGTACTACCTGAAGCTGTAGGCCTAAACAGCACAGTATGGTGTATGTTCACATTCCCTGGTAACACTGTCTTGTGTGTTTTCTGTAGTCTGCACAGATTACATACCTCAGGCATAGGTATCTGTACTTAGGGGCACAGAGTACTGTAAGGTACACAGGTAATGCTCATTTGTGTCGGCATACATTTGTGTGTTGTATGTATGTCTGATGTGTGTGTAATGATGCATGTACCATGCCCACAATCACATGTGTGTTACAGGGTATGTGTGTGTACCTAGCAACATGTATACTCTGTTACTGCAGTATGCCAGCTATATTAACAACCATACACATATGTTAGGTAGGGGTATGGCATCAACGACTAGGGTGGTTTACTGGTAATACTGTAAATGTACTTTACATTCATTGCATTGGATGACATATTTCTTCATGCATTAGCTTGATATATACCCCCATGGCAAGGTTGTGCATTGTATCCCAAACAGTGTGCCGAGTACTGGTGTATACTGGTTTGTTATATGGAGTGTGGCAGGCACTGTCAGCCAGTTGTGGGCTGAGCACTGGTATGTGGTATTGAACGTGTGCATCCTCTGACAGACAAACAGATGCTATATATGGCTGTTAAGTGATATCTGTACTTAATAATGTTAAGTGTGCCACATGACTTGCTCACACATATTTTGTTTAATTGTCTTCCAGGGCTATGGCTCATCAACGCAATCTGTCCTATACAGCTGCGGAGGAACAGGAAATACATAACAGCCTGGTGCAGCACTATGCACTGCTGTTTTCCAGGGCCAGCCAGCATCAGCTTGAGCGTACTGCACTGTGGCAAGATCTTGCTCATCGGGTAAATGACATAGGCATGCATAACCGGACATATGAGCAGGTACGCCATCACTGCAGTGATTTAATTAGACATGTCTGGCGACATGCATCTGATATCCATAGACAACAGCTTGTCACAGGTGGTGGGGCTGCCATACACCCCCCCCTCACAAGAGTGGAGGAGCTGCTCCTAAGCGTGGTGGCTCCTGGCCTACAGCAGCAGCAGCATCACACATGTGTCATCATGGAGGCCAGAGCCACCCAGCATGATGACATGGAACGTGCAGGTAATATGCCCTAGCTGTAGACTACTGTTACCTGTATTGTTAGGATATGCATATGTGAGATGTGTACTGTGTGTTCAGCAGTTGTGCTGCCTATTGTGTGCAGTACTGATATTTGGAATAGTATCTGTACAACTATGACTGCTGACTGTTGTTCTACTGTAGTTTAGCACACTCACAGTAGCAATGCCACAGTTGTGGCCACTGACAAACTGTCATATTCTTGTAGGTCCCTCTGGTGTAACAACAGGGCAGACGATACATGATGATGAGTGTGTTAACACTTTAATATTGGTAATGACATGTGCATGTCATAGGTGAGGTGTAGGCCATGTACACGTAACACACCTATGCATAATGCATGCTGTGCATGTTTGCTGTGAGATATTAAACATCTCAGTAAAGTCAGTAGCTGCCTCAATCACATGCAATGCACAGAGCAGCAGACACATTTGTGGTAACACTGTACTGCACATTGGATATGCATAGTTGCTACAGCTGTACACAACAGAACATGTTTATCATACGCAGGACATGAAAACATGCTACATTTGGCATTACCACACACCCGCTGTAAGGTCACACTTCAGTATCCCACATGTCATGCATACACACATGATGTACCTCAGGGGTAGAGGCCTATCATGGGGCTGTGCAACACTCTTCAATACATAACACAGTCATGTTAGGCAAGGCTCACTATCGGCACCTCACACACCCATGTACAAAGTGGCTGTGTAATTGTCAACGTAGCCACGGCACTGCAGTTCAGGTACAGCATGCTAGGCATTGGTCTTGCACACATTAGTAGCTGTGAGTGACCACAAGATGCATGATAATGATGGCACAGGACACTACACCCCATCCAGTTACAGTGACCACAGTACTACTCATAGCAGTCATTGCTGTGCACCTCAATGTTGTGTGTGTGTGCAAACATATGCACCTATACACAATATGCAAAGCATGTTGTGTGTGTGCTTACATATGCCAGTATACACAATATGCACAGCAGTCACCATCCAAACAAAGTGTCGCATATATGTCCTGGAATGCTAGTGGGTGTATAGGTCACATGACACACATTGGGTATGTGTGGTGTTTAATGTTGCAGTCGTGTAGCATGCTATGCCATGACTGGCACCAATATATCTGCAATATGTCCCACACTCACCATAACCACTGTACACTGGCCATGTCGAGCATTGGGATTCCTTCACGTCAACATGCACCACTCATCCCGTGTATGTACATAGCATGCATATGCTACACCTGTGTCCACTATTATCTGCTATGGACACAGACACTGTACTCAGACATGGAAATGTATGTGTCACACAGATAACACATGCAACCGTGGCATGTATACCTGTGAGTGATGGTGCACAGGGCATTGCAGAGCTGATAATACTTGCACAGCAATGCTGTGTCCAGGTACACATTGTGTTCTAGGGAGTAGCCAATCACTGAGCAACTACACAGTTGCATCAAAGCCATGTACACTGCCATGAAATAGGGGTGCCTACACTTGCACTGCATGATCTTGTGCAACACATATTCTGCATGCTGACATGTGTGTGGTGACTGTTTGCCTTGTGATACTGGCACCCACCTTCACCCACTATAGAGTATGTGTTGGATTGCTGCTGTGTGTGTGTGTGTATATGTGCTGTAGTAAGGAGTGTATATGTGTGCATGTGTGCATGTGTTCATGTGTGCATGTGTTCATGTGTTCCTGTGTTCATGTGTGCATGTGTGCATGTGTGCATTTGTGCATGTGTTCATGTGTGCATGTGTGCATGTGTGCATGTGTGCATGCATCATGTGCAGACTGTAAAGTGTGTTTCCTGTCTTCCTCTCACAGGTGCTGAGTTAGTTGTGGCCGAAAGCAACAGGGAACCTGAAGCCACTGCCATGAATAGTGGTGATGATGAGACATGTATTCTGGCACAGAAAGGTTTGACAGGGTCTGTCGTTGGTCCGCCAATCGACAGTACACAGCGTTCAACCCCATCTGTGTGCACACTCATACTGCCAATACATCCCTCATCACCAATGGCCATAGGCGAGGGACAGCATACAGTTGGCATTGACCAGGAGAGTGTGGTACCCATGGCACTTGCATCCCCTCACAGCAGCCATAGCCGGATTCCTGGAATGGTACCACATAGGCGGAGGTCCAGGGGTTCTCGGGGGAGCACTGCTGGTCATATTGCCCCTGGCAGACATGCCCTCCCAGGTCTTACAATGTCCAGTATGTTCCAGGCTGTAATGCAGGCTCCGGCATCTATGGAACGGTACACCAGACAGGGACTTAGGGTGCAGAGGGCCCATTACACAGCTATCAATGACAGCATCCGTGACCTTGCCGGTGCCATCTGGAATTACACCTAGGTCATTGATAGACATTTGTGGGAGACAGTATATGCCCTCCACAATATGTCTTCCATGATCCAGAACCATGCGGGATGGTTGCGACGTTGACGTGGATGCATGCCAGCAACAGCTGGCAGTGGTCGCGGATGGCCCACAGTTCACAGCCGCTCCCATAGTGGCAGTTCCAGCCCCAGCCATGCTGTGGCTGGCCTGTCCATTGACTGTCCCAGTAGACCATGTGCACGTGGCTCTTGGCAGTCCCAGCAGGGATGTGGGTCCAGTCATCATACCTCTGCCACTGATGACAGTACCCAGTTGGGGTTGGTACCCGATACTGTCCGTAGCACCCATACCAGGCACAGGTACTGTGTCCGTGGCCGGAGACAGTGATCTGTACAGCCTAGCAGGTACAGTCTGTGGCTGTCCCACAAACTGCCATATATGGCAGCCACATGGTGGAGCTATGTGCATGCAGACACACACACATTAACCAAACAACTAGGGCTCGCACATACACCCACACATTACATCAGTATTGGCCCATGCTGTACTGTTGTCCCTCACACACACACAGACATGCCGATTGGATGGGATAAGTGTCAGGCACTGGCAAACAACAACACACCCTGTGCATATGATGATACCTGTGTCCCCTACTGTCATAACACTGATGCAGGAACAGGCTAACATGGTGCTGATGCACAGGGTGACATTATAGCAGTGTAGCAATATTAGCAAGTTGTCAACATGAAAGTGTAATGACATCCTTGTAGGTATGTCTGAGCAGGTATTATGCATCAAAGCTCTGATTGTCAATGTAGCATTGTTTACACCACTGTTAGGTCTGAGTATGGATTGTCCACCCATGTGCCACTTGGCTGAAGTGTAATGTGTTGCCAGCATGTGTTAGTGAGTGGACAGTACGTGTGTAATGTGTGCAGTACATATTAGCAAGTGTACATCTGGGAACATGGTGGGTGCGCACTGTCTGCATGTACATGCATGGTGGACACATGGGACATATGTCATACCCTGTTGTACACATTGTTAACATCTCATAGTAACTTTCAATGGCCAGTATGCATTCTACTACAGTTATGTACTAACATGGGTCCACATGTGTGTATGTCATGGGTTGACACTATGCTGTGAGTGATACTGTTAATATCTGTCAATGATTTGCGGTCTGGTAGTATATACAACCTCAACAGCATGACTATAAGCAATCATTGGATGATGTCCTGACAAATGACACACAGTTGTAGGGAACTCAGTAACAGTTGGATCCTTCCGGTACTATACTCTAACACTAACCAGTGGTATTGACCACTACCCATTCCTGGGACCACACCAGGTTGGCATATAGCCCCCTTAGGTACATGCAAACACACTAGGGATGTGTCCATCCACATCTGGAAATGCATGCATTGGCCGACAATGCATTCCCTGGATGGGCCGCATATCCTACACAAGGGTATCATACAGACAGACACCTGTTGTCTGATACATGCTGTATAGCAGTAAGCCGGCTATGGCATAGTCATCCACATTTACTATACATACTATCCCGTCAGTACCACATCAATGGTAGACCTCAACATGTATGTTGGGTACCAATGTGTACATACAGCCTCGTGTTATGTCATGTGTCCCTTGGTATCCACATATCCATAGGTATTGTGGAGTCCCTCGGTGTATCACATAAGACATTAGAGGCCTGAATGCATATCCAAAAAGCAGTTGTACACCTATACAGACTGTCTATTATTGCCAGTCATTGTTGTGTATGAACATGTCTGACATATACCCCAGGCATATACCCTCGCTCACACTACTCTTTAGTAACTGTCATGGGTGTGTGTGGCACAGATGACCTTGGCTACAGATCACAACAGTGGACAGTTTTGTCACATACATACATATGTGACCTATGATCTGAGAAGCAACGGCACAACCTGTCAATGGAAACAGATGTATTCATGTAGTATGCAGGCTTCACACCTATGTACTGATTGATGGGACATGTACACATATATATTTGCCATGCAGATACCTGATGCAATGCACTTACTGTTTTAATCATAATATGTCCTACCATAGTAAAACCAAAACCCATACTGCATTGACCAACAGTGACACACACACTGTCAGCGTTTGCAGGATTAAAACCCCTACCTAACTATGTTATGATACTAGAAAGAAATGCATTAACACGGCATGCTACTTACTTTATTGTCTGGTTTCTTTTTCTCCTGCTGTATTTGTAGGATGGTGACATCATCAGACTTTCCAAAGAGGAATGTACCTCTTTTAGTGAGTTTTCCCAGTCTCTAAAAAGGGCATTCCTCTCAAAGAAACTGAACACATCCCCCCCCCCCCCCACACACACACAGAGTCAGTGTTTACAGGAATCAAGCCCCTGCCTAACTAGGTTATGATACTAGAGAAACACACATTAACATGGCGGGCTATTTGCTTTACTGGTTGGTTTCCCTTCTCCTACTGTATGTGTAGGATGGTGACATCATCGGACTTTCCAAAGAGGAATGTAGCTCTTTTAGTGAGTCTTCCCAGTCTCCAAAAAGGGCACTCCTTTCAAAGGAAACTGTACACATACACACAGAGTCAGTGTTTGCAAGATTCAATCCCCTACTTAACTATGTTATGATACTAGAAAGAGATGCATTAACACAGCATGCCATTTGCTTTATTGGCTGGTTTCCCCGTCTCCTGCTGTATTTTTAGGATGGTGACATCATCAGACTTTCCAAAGAGGAATGTACCTCTTTTATTGAGTCTTCCCAGTCTCCAAAAAGGGCACTCCTCTCAAAGGAAACTGCACGCATACACAGTCAGTGTTTGCAGGATTCAACCCCCTACCTAACAATGTTATGATACTAAAGAGAATTGCATTAACATGGTGCATTATTTGCTTTACTGGTTGGTTCCCTTCTCCTGCTGTACTTGTAGGATGGTGACATCATCAGACTTTCCAAAGCGGAATGTACCTCTTTTAGTGAGTCTTCCCAGTCTCCAAAAAGGGCACTCCTCTAAAAGGGGCTGCATACATACACACACCACCACCCCACACAGTCAGTGTTTGCAGGATTCGACCCCCTGCCTAACTATGTTATGATACTAGAGAGAGATGCATTAACACAGCATGCTATTTGCTTTACTGGCTGGTTGCCCTTCTCCTGCTGTATGTATAGGATGGTGACATAATCAGACTGGATATGGTGATGTGTGTACACTTTGTTTTATGCCATTCCAGGAATGGTCCATGTCAGTCAGTAGGTGTCAACAGCTTGAACAGGACCTTATAATCCTTACCTTGTGTGATCTATCTGTGGACACATTGACATTCCTTCATATGTCAACACATATTTATGCATGGCTTGTTGGTTTTGTGGATACTACATGTGACTGAGATGTTGATAAAGGGCTATTCAAAGTCTATGTGAGGCATGTGTAGCTATGTTGAGTGATGTATGTCCTGGGTGGCTGCCATGCAAACAGTCTAGCATGTTTGGGAACCATGATCCGCACATGAACATACCACAGTTGGTAGGGTTGCGTGTATGTCAGCTTCCAATAGCTCTGTTTATGACTTCAACCATGATGAACTCCATGACCTTGCAGATCAGCCTTCATACGAGTCTCATAGGGGAGTTCCATATGTTGCTGTAACACATTCAATGGTTCCACATCCTGTGTAGGGAGTGAGGCTCAGCTGACTGTTCGGGTGCAGGATCTGTTTGTTCTGTAGTTTATGCATGACACATATTGGGAATCAATGTATTCCACTTGCTGCCATGCTTTTGGCATTGGGGTAGCTGCTCATCCATTCTACATGTGATATCTCCTGGTATGATGATATGGACTATCGTCAGTGGGAGGTGGGTATGTATATATGGGCCTGTCTTTCAGGATGTCGGCATTGTCAGTCAGGTACAGTTGGCCCTGACTCAGGTCATATATGGGTGTACATTGCTATTTATGACATAGCTGAAGGTGGTGTCATGATTCAGTCTGGACTCATTCTCAGCTACTCTTTACAAAACACCAACGAACCTGAGCACTAATCCCTGTTATACTCTTTTACACACTTAACACCCTACTGATCATTTGTGATCAGGCTACAGAGTATGTCATCATAATATCCTGGCATGTCCAGTGGTCGGTTCCGTGTGTACTCTCCAGTCCAGCTGGTGAATATTGTGATGTTGACACAATGTCACATCTGCCTCATGTACACAGACAACCCTCTCCTCCTCCTGACAAACTCAGATATATCTGTGAGATGCACCTATATAGACATACAGGGTGCTGAACTCTCTCGACCCATGACTGGCACAGTCTATCAGGTGGTGAAGGTAACCACACACACCACATATCAGTCTCAAATATCCTCTCGCGACAGCACTCAAACCACATTATCACACATAGACATACTCGGATGCTGTAAACGAACTCTGCCTAAGCAGCAGAGACCACCAAAGCAAACACACACACACACAACTGCTACCCCACTACAATACCCACATATCACATAGTTCACAATGTCAGTGTGCCACACAGTCACTGCCCTTTGGGCTATACAACCCACTTAATGCACTTGTAATAGGCGACACTTATTGTCAGACACACTGACGTACCACTCACCAGCCCAAACAAGGGAATAATCACTTTGGACTGTCTGTCGAGTGCCAGGATCTGCCACATAACACATGCAGTCAGGTCACTACAAAGCAAGTACAGGACTGGCACCATCATTGTCCATGCTGGTGAGTAAAACCTCAGACGTTACTCCCTGGACCACATGACATGATACATGGAGGAACACTCTGATCATGTAGCCCAGGCCAGTATGATCCTGACCTTGTCTAGCATCTTACACCTACCAATTATGATGTTGCAGTATACAGACAAACATATCACGTTTAACAGTTGGCTAACAAATTGGTGTCATTCATAGGGGATATAGTGTCTGTCAGCCTGTGGTGACATGCTCGACATGCCACATAGCTTCACTATGGACAGCTTGCACCTGTCACCCTTGGACTTTTGAATGCTGGCTAAGGCTCTTGCTACCACCATAGTGCCTTTCTTAAGCAGGGCTCAAAAGACAAACCCACCTCCATAGACATTACAGGTTAAATGAAACTAAGGGTAATGCTGCTCGACACCAGATGTGTTACCCTCATATTGCGGACACTCAGGACTCTCCTCAGCATGGAGGATAGCGATATCTGTGCACTAACAGACGCCTGGTTCGGGCTCACTTATGCACACCAGCATTACCAGGTTATGTGTCATACCATGCTTTCTGACCACAAGACTTGGAACAGACAACACAACTAGGGGGAGTATCCATATACAACACAGATACACACATCTCCAGGTTAGTAGCACTGCACAAAGCATCAAAGACCATACATATACAACTACCATTGTGCAAAACTGCCTTTCAGTTTGTTTCCTGCTACAGACCACCCTCCAAACTCAGGAACCACACTCGGCTTTCATGGGAACTATGGAGAATATGAAGGTCTCCACAAACACCATTATACTGGGTGACTTCAAATACACAAATATTGACTGGGGATACTACTCAAGCCCCAACATCCTCACCCAACAGTCGCTATAATTTGTAGACTCATATGCTATGGCACAACCAGTCAACACAGCCACAAGGGGGAATACATATTGGACCTGATCATCATCAACTCCATGTTCCACACCAGCAATATACCCCTCATTGGAAAGGTCAGAACATACATGTATCTCACTGGACATACATATACCCCCCACAAAACCATCCTGGGTAATCTTGGTGAACTTCTCATGAGCCAACGTCTCACTTCACCAAAGTAAGGTGGTATCCTTCAGAGACCCTGAGACAGTGGCAAATATGGCTCAGACTGCTGAATCCTTTACATACACATTCTATGGACACCTAGTGGACTGCATGGATTGTGCTATCCCAAATAACAACAGGACTCACTCCTCCAATGGCAGGGGACCTGTCTGGTAGACCCCAGCCATTTATAAGCTGTACAATGTCTGGAGGAAGTTACTACATGATAGAGCACAATCCCAGATTTGGAAGGCATCTGTGATCTGTACTAGCAGACAGGTATGATCACTCCTGAACTCTTCTAAGGGCCACTTCTACCGGACAATTGCACCAGACACATAGGACTATCACACGGCCTTCTTCAGTTATGTCAGGAACCTGGGTGGACACTCACTGATATGCTGTGAGTTACTGCATACTGACTAAACTTACCCCGAACCCACTGGCATTGCCAACATCCTGGCAAACAGGTTCAGTGCAGATGTCTCTCCCCCATCCCCCCTAAGGAGCAACTATCCATCCCAACAGAGTGTAACCTCCCTGACATCACACAGTAATGGGTGAGTGCTGCCCTCCCCAAAGCGTACATCACAGCATCAATGGGACCAGATGGTGTCCCGGCCTGCATCTTACATGAGCTTCATGACAGATGTAACCCTTACATTACAGCACTGTTCAATATCAGAGTTACTACAGGATATGTACCCAAGGAATGGCGTACAGCGACAGTGGTCCCACTACACAGAGTTGGTGTCACAACAGACCACAGACAATATTGCCCTATAAGCCTAACTAGCCTGTTCTGCAAAGCTATGGGGTGTATTGTCATGGGACTCATACACATAGACATCGGGAACCTACAGACACTGTGTCCTACACATTTCAGCATTGTTGTGGGCAGATCTTGCCTCTTGAACCTGTTTGTATTCTTTAAACGGTTAACAGGTCCATCAACATAGGGACGGTTGTCCACACAGCCTACCTGAACCTTGCAAAACCCTTCTACACAATAACCCACTGGGCCATTATGCATAGGCTTACCAGCTTCGATATGAACACATATCTCACACGATGGATTGCTACCTGAATCAGGGATAGCACCCACATGGTCAGAATTGCAGGTGCCATGTCTGACTATACACCAGTTACACATGGCATCCCACACAGCTCGGTCCTGGGACCTCTCTTGTTCAGTATATATTAGTCTGACTTACAGGCTACCACAGGGGGACTATGGCTGACCATGTTCGCACTTGACTGCAAACTGGGTGCCATAATCAACTCTCCAGCTGTCACATGCATACTCAAACAGGGTCTCACAGAGATGGATGACTGGTGCCTGAGCCATGGCCTACAGACAAATGCCATTAGTTGCATAGTCATCCCCTTTGTTAATAACAACATGCCCACACATTACCACATAGGTAGTACTCCATTACATACGGTAGGATTTGTTAGGGATTTGGGGACATGACTTGTTCGTACTGTCGCCTTTCACAATCATGTTGCCAAAGTGGTTGGACAGACCTATATAGGCCACCTTATCCCATATGGTTTCACATCTAGATCGAGTGAGGTCATTGTGCCCCTATACTCATCACAACCATGCTTGGTTACAATGCTACATTTGGGGTGTACCTTACCCGACACCTGCAGCAACTGTACTGGCCACAGAAGTTCTTCACCAAGCAGATCTAGGGACTCACACGGATGCCCTGCACAGTTCGGATGCAGTAACTCCAGCTCTACTCAGTCGCTTACCACCTACTCGGATATGATGTGTGCCTGTTGTTTACAGATATACCCAACCCAGAATTACTGGACATGCTCCACCTCAGGATATCCAACTCCCTTGGAGCTACACACTCCAGGGACATATACCTCAGCACAGATGTTAATAGGACATGCTGGAGGGACATATTCTTATCCCAGGGGCTCCACTCACTCCGGATTGTAATCCAAGTTTCACATAGACAGAGCCACCCACTGACCACCTACAGGAGACATCTTGATGACTGTATGGATGATCGCATGTTTACCCCTGGGATATCTTCTGTGTCCCTGCTAGACAGAGGGACACTAGCCTAAACGTACATGGGCTATCTTGTGTGACCTACTATTCACACGCACAGTGTAGTAATCTGACAGGGTTGCGAATGGCAAACACACTCTGGCTAGGCTTGTACATGAACCAGATAAGAAGCACTACTGTTGCAAGTCCAAAATCTTCTTTATTGAGACACAAAAATTAAGTGCTTTCGTCAGTTTAACTTGACTTCATCAGAATTTAATTAAAACACATTAGAAAACCTTTTTTTATAAAAGTACCTTGTTTGTAATTGGCTGAATTTTTCCTCTCATTAATTAAACAAACAAATTAAAACAATTAAAGTTAAGAGAGCCAAGCAGTTCATATAAAACAAACAAATGAATAAATAAAATTTATGTTTTAAAAACACACTATGCCATGATTAACATACTATAATCAAAGAAAAAGGAATTGGTAATGACCAAAAAGATATATATTTTTTCTTTCTTTCTTTTTGAAAATGGTTTTTCAAAAAGAAAGAAACAAAAAATATATATCTTTTTGGTCATTACCAATTCCTTTTTCTTTGATTATAGTATGTTAATCATGGCATAGTGTGTTTTTAAAACATAAATTTTATTTATTCGTTTGTTTGTTTTATATAGTTTCATAGTTTCATAGTTTAGTACTAGGCTATCTGCCCTGGGGCATTTGTAAGCCTAGCCATAGTGATGTGGCTTTCGCCACCCCATGAAATGGTACAAAAATGCACAGAATAGATTTAGAATACTGTGCCTCTGTCTAGTAGTGACACAGTGAAGGTCCCCTTATATAATAGAATTAGTTTACTGTGCCCCTGTCTAGTAGTGACGCAGATGTGACCCCTGGGGTAAACCTACGATCTCCCATCCACTCATCAAGATTTCTCTTGAAGAGAGTCAGTGAGGGGCTCTGCCTAACATGAACTGGGATCTTGTTCCAGAGCATGGGAAGCCTCTGGGTTATGAATCTATCCCTCCAGCATGTCCTATCCATACTTGTGCCAAGGTTTAAGTCTTTAGCTCTTGTGGTCCTTATGGATTTGGATTTTTTGAGGTGGAGCATGTCCATCAGTTCCTGATTGGACATGGCCTTGTACGTCAGGCAGAGATCACCTCTGAGCAGGCGGCATGCTACTGAATAGAGCTGGAGTTTCTTTAGTCTGGCAGAATAAGACATATGTTGGAGACCCTTGATCCTCTTGGTGAGGTACTTTTGTGGTCTCTCCAGCTGTTGCAAATGCCGGGTGAGGTACATACCAAATGGGGCATTGTACTCAATCATGGGTCTGATGAGGGAGGAGTATAGGGGTATAATGACATCCTTGGATCTGGATATGAATCCCTTCATGATAAGGTGTGCAAGGAAGAATGTTTTTCTAACCACTTTGGCAACGTGGGTGTCAAATGAGAGGTCGCTGTTGACTTGGGTCCCTAGGTCTCTGATTACTTTTTCCATACTCAGTGGGTTACTGTCTATGTGATAATTTGTGGGTACTTTGTTTTTCACAAAGGGGATGACTATACATTTTTTGGCATTTAGTTTAAGGCCATGACTCTGGCACCAGTTGTCCATTTCTGTGAGGCCTTTTTGTAGGATGTATGTGTCCGCTGGTGTATCGACTATGGCGCCTAGTTTGCAGTCATCTGTGAACTTTGTCAGCCACAACCCTCCCATGTTTGCTTTAACATTTGAGAAGTAAATGCCAAACAAGAGGGGTCCCAGGACAGATTCCTGTGGGACACCACTTGTGACTGGCTTTGAGTCTGACATTGCTCCAGCGATTTTAACTTTATGGGTTCTGTCCTTTAGCCAGTTTGCAACCCATCTAGTGACATAAGGGTTTACGTTTAAGCTGTTGAGCTTATCTATGATTCCTGAGTGGGGTATTGTGTCAAAGGCCTTAGCCAAGTCCAGGTACGCTGTATGGACTGCTTTGCCCTCATCAATGGCTCTAGTGACTGTTTTGAAAAAGTCAACCAGGTTCAAAAGGCAGGATCTACCCTTTACAAAGCCAAACTGGGTGGGGTCAAGTGTCTGTAGGTCCCCAATGTCTCTGTTTATGAGTTCCATAATGATTCTTTCCATAGCTTTGCAGACCAGGCTGGTTAAGCTTATGGGGTGGTAGTTCCCAGGGTCTGCAGAGGTACCCCCTTTGTGGAGTGGGACCACTGTTGCTGTACGCCAGTGTTCAGGTACATATCCTGTAGTAAGGCTAAGGTTAAATAGCATTTTTATGTGCTGGTTTAGCTCCTCTTGGAGTTCACGTAGCACGCAACCTGGGATACCGTCAGGTCCCATTGATGCTGTGTTTTTAGCTTTGTTGAGGGCAGCTCTCACTTGGACATCTGAGATGACAGGGAGATTACATTCAGCTGGGATAAGTATTTCTTCTTTTGGGGGTGAGGGAGGGGAGAAATTTGCACTGAAACTGTCAGCCTGAATGTTGGCAATATCTGTGGGTTCAGTGTATTTTTTGTTGTTGTGAACTAACTCTGAGCATATCTGAGGGTTTCCGCCCAGGTTTCTAACATAGCTGAAGAAGGCTTTGTGGTTATCTTTAGTGTCCTTAGCGATTTTTCTCTCAAAGTTGGCCTTGGATGTTTTTATGAGAGAACGTAGTTTTCTGCTAGTGTTGATCGGAGATGTCTTCCCTTTATGGGATTTTGCTCTGTCATGCAGTAGCTTCCTTCTTTTGTTATACAATTTGTTAATGGCTGAGGTCCACCAGACAGGACACTTGCCTTTGGTGGAGAGGGACTTGGATGTATTTGGGATTGCATGATCCATGCATTCTTGGAGATGTCCATAGAAAGCATTTGTGAAGGATTCAGCATTGTGGGATGTGGTATCTACTGGCCCAGTGGGCTTAAAGGATACCATCTCAGTCTTAAGAAGAGTGAAGTCTGCTTTTGAGAAGTTTTTCACTGTGGTCTTTTGTGCTGGGGGTGGAGGTGGGATATGTATAGCCAAGGTGATTAGTTTGTGGTCAGATCTCACTAGTGAGGGGTATACCTCTGGTGTGGAGCATTTTGTCCCCATGTTTGTGATGATCAGGTCTAGTATATTATATCCCCTAGAGGGAGAGGTGACTAGTTGTTCCAGTGCATTTGAATTTGTGAATTCCAGGAACCTTTGGGCTTGGGTGTTAGGGCTAGAATAATGTACTCAATCTATGTTTGGGTAGTTGAAGTCTCCCAGTATGATGATATTTTGTGATACATTCATATCCTCCAATGTCTTCAGGAAGGCTGAGTAGGGTTCCTGAGATTGGGAGGGTAGTCTGTAACATGCTACCAGTTGTATAGCAGTTTTGCCTATGGTTAGTTGCACCTGTATGGTCTCCAATGCTTCATGTGTTGCTACTAAACTGGAGGTGTCCTTGATGAATATGGACACTCTCCCTCCCTTTGTGGTTCAGCCTGGGTTTTGGGGCCGAAAAGCATGATACGAGGTATAGCCTGGTAGCGCTGGGGTGCTCTCAGGAGCCTTGAACCAGGTTTCAGTTACTGCACAGACGTAGATGTTCTCCATACTGAGGAGTGCATCGAGCGCCTGCATCTTGAGATTTAGACTTCTGGCGTTGAGCAGCATTACCCTTAGTTTTTTTCCATTTTTGTTTTCTAAGGAGGTGGGTTTGTCTTTTGAGCATTGCCTAAAAAAGGCACTATGGGGGTGGCAAGGGCCTTAGCCAATATCCGGAAGCCCAGCGGTGACAGGTGCAAGCCATCCCTTGCATATGAACTGCTTGACTCTCTTAACTTTAATTGTTTTAATTTGTTTGTTTAATTAATGAGAGGAAACATTCAGCCAATTACAAACAAGGTACTTGTATAAAAAAGGTCTTCTAATGTGTTTTAATTAAATTCTGATAAAGTCAAGTTAAACTGACAAAAGCGCTTAATTTTTGTGTCTCAATAAAGAAGATTTTGGACTCGCAACAGTAGTGCTTCTTATCTAGTTTAATTGCTTTTCTTGAAGCACTATTGCACCTCTACATTTCAGTTTTATAGGCTTGTACATGCAGTAGGGCAGATAGCCTAGTATCGACCTCTGAACCTATGCTAATGTTCGGGATGCACAATGTTTATTGCTGATACTGCTTGCAGGTCTTTATCGTCTTTGCTTTACCAGTTTCTATGAACAACTTAGGTATCTGCAGAACATATTTGATTATGACAGGGTTCCACTATATTATATATGTGTCTGTTGTCATATAACTGTGTACACAGGGCGGATTGCTGGATCGTGAGAAGTTCCTGGGTTAACACATGCAACCGCCAGATATGTGTGGCCCAATGCTGTACTCAGATATGGCCTAAGTGTGTGAGCATGCCGAGTTCAGGCTTTCCGTATTTTGTTGCCTGACATTTGTCTCATTTATTCAAGTGTGTGAGCATGCCCAGTGTGACCTTTCAGTATGTTGCTATCTGAGGCCCACTACATTTGTTGATGTGTGTGAACATGACCAATATTAACATTTATACTGTGTGTGTTGGAAGTCAGGTTCTGTTCTTACTGCAGGACTCACCTTTGTGTCATAACTCGACAGGGATTATGCTGTGCCTGCAGGGTTTCCATGAGATAATTTGCATAGACTTATCAACATTCCTTTATACAGGCTGACCACTGCAATACTGTCATGGTTTAGTGGTTCAGTATGTTAACTATAGTGCACAGTGTGCTGCGTTCGAGGCCCATCACTGCTTTATATTTTCATACTGAGCTGACCAGACTGCTTAAGGGCCAGTTAAGCAAATATGGCCATGTTGGCTTTAGTTCAGCTATGCCCTACTTAGACCAGGCTTGTCCAACATTGCTCAATATCCACCAACATTGCTGGATGTTGTCAATTATTACTTAACATTGACCACAGTTGTGCTAATTGGTGTGTGCGATTTTGTTTGCGTATACTACATGGTGGTAAATGCTGTTTAGCACTGCTTTATATTGCTTAACACATGGCAGTCATGCCTTAGGTGGTGCTGCAGGGCTGCCTATGTCGGATGCACATACTACACTCCCAGTACATGTTTGAAAGCAGGTAGTGTCAACTTAGGCATCCCTTTTACTATATGTGCAAGTCAGAGAGAGGTATAATTTCTAGACTTCCTACTGAGCCAGTGTATGTGCTATGCGTTGCCTCTTTGCCAAGGCCAAAGCATACTGGGCATGCCTCCTTCTGCCTACTGGGGCAGGCTCAGGTTGTTCCTCCTCTGAGTCACGCTCTGCCTGTGATGGCCTTGGCAATGGTGGGGGGCTGTTTGGCCCAGGCATATGCTGGTCCTGCTGCAGCTGTTTTCACAGGATCATATTATGTAGCATAGCGCATACCATGACAATTTGGGTACATGTAGTTGGTGAGTACTGCAAGGCTCCACCAGATGTGTCCAAGCACCAGAACCGTGATTTGAGCAGCCCAAACACATGCTTGATTACATTATGTGTTTGTGCGTGTGCCTCATTATGGTGTTCCTGTTCAGGTGTGTGTGCATTTCTGATTGGTGTCATCAGCCACGGCTCCAGTGCATAGCCAGTATCCCCCACTAGGTGACCATGTGGGATGTCCCCATTGGTACATGGTACAGCTGTGTCAGATGCCAGATATGGGAATCATGGTAGCTTCCAGGGCAGCCAGCACACACATTCAGTATTATGCCCTGGGCATCACACACAACCTGGGAGTTGATGGAGGGGAAGCCCTTGCGGTTGAAGTAGACCCTACCCCGCTCGCCGGCTGGTGCTTTGATGCATATGTGCGTGCAGTCTATTGCACCCACTACCTCAGAGTATTCTGCTATTTGCTGGAAGAGATGCATATTGCTGGCCAATACCTCACAGGAATTGGGGAAATATACATGACCACCGACATGTGCTGACATGGCATCCAGGAATTGGTGCAGTACCCTGGATGCTGATGCCTGTGATATCCCCATCATATCACCGGTTGGTCTCTGGAATGTACCTGTTGCTAATATTCTTAGGCCAACACATACCTTTTTTTCCACTGGGATGGGTACCCCTCTGTTGGTTCTGTGTGTGAGGTGTGGCCTGCACAGCTCAACAATTTGCTGCAAGAGGCCTCTGTCCACTCTATAGCGCTCCACTATCTCCAGCTCATATAGCACCTGGTAGGTTACCCTGGGCCTGTACACTCTTCTCCGTCTCCTCACTGTGGGTTGTCCAGCAGCATTTCCATTGTCACCACCCTCAGCATGTTGCATATGTCGCCTTATAACACCAATGGCAGCCCCTAACATTTCTTTGTCTCAGTAAAGCTTTTCCAGTTTTCACTTCTATTAGCTTACTGCAGTGTCTGTTGTGAGAAACATAGTGGACTGTTGTTTGCAGAGTTTTAAGTGCTAGACTGGGCTGGGCTAGTGTACTGCCTGTGTAATTGCCTGATTCTGATTGTTTTTACCTGCTAGCTCTGCTAGTACTCCCTGGTAGATTCCTACTATTTTTTGTGCTTCCTTTTTCCTTTCTGTTTCCTCAGGGGGCAGCGCCGTGCACACAAGCACAAACATGCTCACAGCAGCTCACATGCGCGCACAAATGCTTACACGGATTAAAACTTGCTTATTTGGGTTAAAACACACGCACACCAGTGCAAATGCACTTACGACCCTTTAAACAGCCTTATACATGTTTACTCCGGCTTAAACGCGCGCACTCATGCTTACGCGTGTGCACTCTGTCTTACTCAGGTTTACAGGCGTGCACATGCACACATACCCGCTCAGCAAGAAACCTTGGTGTTATCCACGGCATACACCTTCCATTTCTTTCCTTTACTCAGCCTACCTGTTGACACACCTCTTTCCATGATGTGTAAATGACAGCTAACACATGCCACTCTGCTCCAATGAGTTTCACTTCTTTCATACATACCCCACTCGTGATGTCACCTGTCTTCTACTCTGTTACTCCCCTTATCCTACTCCTACACTCCACTGACTGTGCTCATTTGCTATGTAAACTTGTGATTCACTATCCTAACCCTCCTTTGCATGGGATTGCCTACTAATGCTTGGCTACATCTCTTAGACTGAGCTTCCCCCCTTAGCAACCTCTACTTGGTGGTCATGTTGTCTTTAGCCTGCCATTCCCTTGCATTGTACATTAACAATTTAAATAAGATCCACATTTGTGGGTTTTAATTTTTAGTTTTCTGGGTTTTTTAGAGCGCAGCCCATTTACGCGGCGCTGCGCTATGCTTAAACATCGGAAATCGGAGATAAAAAAATAATTATTTATTTTTGATATTGCATCAGGAAACATTGCCAATGGCTGTATATTTGGCCATTGGCATGCTTCCTGCACTGGATGCAACCTTTATTTGGAGCTGTCACGGCTCTGTTTTGCTATTTGCAGAACGGTACTCAGTTGTCAACTGAATAAATTTCTGCAAATAACACTGCTCTTACTCAGACAGGTTTGGGTTTCCTGAATCGCAAATCTACCTCATTTGCATGCCTTTTACCTGCAATTGAGGTAATTTGCATATCCCAGCCCTGTCCGTGTAAGAGCCATTTTAGGAGCTCTCTTACACGCCCCCTGCAGGCTGTTCCTGGATCGCTTGTCAGACATGATGGCTGCATGGAGTCTTACTCTACTCTTAGACTTCATGCAAGCCATCGTGAATCCGGCCCATGATGTATAGGCATACACTGCTTATATTGCTGATGTCTACATTAAAAGTGTATCAAGAAAGGGCATCTGGGTCTGATTTATTAGTGCTTTATATAAGGATATTAATTAAGCAGTCTGGAATATTTTCAGATCTCATGGAGGAAGTATTTTTGATCTTGGTTAACACTTTCAGTCAATAACCTTTAATGATAATTGTGAATTAAGTGATTCAGGTGCTTCAGGGCTTTTGATGAAAGTTCTTTCACAAAGTTGGCACTGGATTTATTTGTAAGGATATTGGCATTGTCTATTGGGTCAGAAAAGGAGGTGTGATTTTTAAATACATTCAGAACAATCTAAGGTATTGTTTTTTTTAACTCGTCTACTATAACTACAGAAGGATTTTTAATGATTGTTGGCTTCAGAAATCAGACTATTTCCATGAGCTTCTTTAGTGGAGCTACTGATATTTTTCTGTTTTTTTTTTTGTAATGTTGTTGAAATTTTCCTTGTGAAGAGGAGTTTTAGATGTGCTATGCAGTTTAACTAAGTTTCTTATTGTAGAGTTAATATATTACAGTGGAATACCAGATTTTTTTGTATTTCCCATTGTACTTAGTCTGGTAGAGACTGCCAGCTCTAAGCATTTTCTACACGAGTGTAGAATTTCATAGTAAAGTTTGCTGCTTTATAAGCATCAGGCATGGTGCATTCAACAGTAAGTTTTGAAATTTCGTCATACAGTAGGCTAAGGCTGGCACTTTTATAATTTTCAAAATCAGTAGGGTTTACCATGTGAGTTTTCGGAGTTTAAAGAAAATCAAAAGTTTGTGGTTGCACATCACTGGAAAAAAGATATCTGATGAGTAGTATATGAGGCAGGCATATTTGTCAGAGTCAGGTCAGGAATCCTGTGTTTTCTAGTTGATTTGTTTACCAACTGCTCAAAGGATTTTTTGTTTTGTTAAGTCTAAGACCTTTTGGCCATATCTTATATTGGAGGTATAGTGTCCCAATTTATTGTGAGATAAATACAGTCACTCAAAAATAATGGGATTTCTGATAATAGGGAGATCATTTAAAATTCTGTGGAATCCTATGTGGTCATCAGGAGAAAAAGAATATGTTCTGTAGCAAGTTATTAGTTGACAATTACTCTTATCTAGTGTGATCTGTAGTTCAGTGAAAACAGTCTGTGAGCTGCTAGAGATGTGCCTGAAAGCAATATTTTCATTGACAAATATGGGGATTCCACCATGGATACCATTGGATCTGAAAGCATGAAAGAGTGCAAAACTCAAGTATATAGTGAATGTTTTCTTTACATTTAAATCAAGTCTCAGTAACAGGCACAGATGCATTCCAAATGCAAGAGTGCCTTAAGGTCATGCAATTTATTGTTTAGGGTCATGGTGTTGAAGAGACACTTCTAATGTTGTCTGACTTTATGATGGTATATTAATTATGTTGGAATGTCTTTGAAATGTTCACTGCCTAAAAACATGCACTGGGGGTAGTAAAGGCTTTAACCAGTATGCTGAAGCCATGAAACAAGAGGTGCAGACCATTTATACTGAAGCAAGCAGGATTGTTAAGCATCTCATCCCATGCTGACACATACTGTGTTCTCCTGGAATGACAACAACAGCTATTTGACCAATTATTGAAATAAAGTGTCTTTTTTGTCTGTAGGAATTATTTGAGGTGAGGGAAGGAGGCCACTCAGGACCACAGTCTTACTTTCATTTGTTATGTATATTGAAACTTCTGATATGTCTCACTGCATGTCCCTTCCTCATTGACCACTACCATTTTATAGTCATATCAGAGGGGTAGTCAGTGTTTATCATAGACTCGCTCTGTGAATTACATTCATCTAACCAAGGACAACTGAGGCAAATTGGGATTAATATGGCTAGGCTTGTAAGGGTTCTAGGGCCACTAGCCTAGTAACCTCCTATAAACATATGAACGTATGAACAACTTCACTGTGAAGGAAATGTATGATTCTATACAGAAAATTATGCATTTCTAATAACATGGGTGCTAGAGGAGGTGGATGAGGAGACTGACTTTCTGATGTTAGTTCATGTATCTTTGTGGTAGGAGGTGTGGTCTAGCTCATTGTTTGATTGATACCTTCAAGAGTACAGATGCATGACTAAAGATTTAAAAGCCCCAATGAATTCACACTACAAGGTGGTGTGTCACATTGGCATGGACAGTTGCTCTGTGAGCAGTGGCTGTGGAAATTACAGTAGTCTACATCAAGCAATTTGATTGGGCCTGCTTCCTAACATGCAACTCACACTTCTGAGGTTAGTGAATGGACTCACCAGGCTCTCAGACTAGCTAGAGAATAAGTGTACTTAAGGTGTATCTCCCTGGGCCAGGACCTCATCCCAAAGGAGAAATGGATGGTTCCCATAGGTGCAAGAAAGAGTGCTAATGGACAACTTGTGCAGATAGCACATTGAAGAAAAAAATAAAAAGAAAGAAAGAAAGAAAGAAAGAAAGAAAGAAAGAAAGAAAGAAAGAAAGAAAAAGAAAGAAAAACTTTTCCTTCTTCAAGTTTCATGTGACCTCTGACTTAAAATATATTTTGTTTGGCAGTAAAGGTGGGAGGCAGGCAAAGTAATGCAACTCTGAAAATAATGACAGTAAAAGCAATGTAAACTCCTTCACCAGCTTCCAATGATCCTGCAATTCTATAGGCTTGATGCAACTGCTTGAGTGCAGAAGAAACAATGGAAAGTAAAAATGATGAATTTATATACATGGGAGGAGTCGACTGCCTCCAGTGACAGATGTGGGAGCTTTTATGTACTTCCTACTGTGCTCAGAGCCAAATAGCCCACTATTCCTAAAGACAGGGCAAATAAAATCCCCAGCTTCTACTATAAATGGTGACAATGATCAACAACACATAGTAGAAAGCAATTCGATCTGGAAAGCTGAAAGTTATGCAAGTACCAGTAATAGCTGGTACAAGTTCAATTCATTTTTGTTGTCCTACCCTGGGAGCTTAGATCTTCAGCTGGATTGTGGTAATAGAAAAGGTATTTTCAAAGTTTGTGATTTAAATAATTTTTCCACTATAAAGTATAAAAAAAAGGTATCTGTAATAGCTGTAAAAAAACTGTTTTTCTATCATAAAGGAACACGAATGACTGGAAATAGTTAAAAGGTACTGTACAGTAATGAATGAATATGCTTTCAATTATTATTCTTAGCCCCTGAGTTATTACTTAACACAATCAACCTTGTTGTTTTAATGCTTAACTCCATGAAACTAGTAGGGCTGGAAAAGCAGAGTGGACTAGATGTCTTCAGGAGGATTTAGTCCAACTCAAGTTTGTTTTGAATTGGAAACTCCTCCCTTTTAGCACGTTAGCCACTTTCCACAGAGCTCCATGTCCACCAGGTAAGTGTGTTCAATATCTGTGCCAATGTACATGGTCTACCTTGTTAAGCTGCTTTGATAAAGGACAATTCAATCACTGCATCTAGCAAACCACAGATTGCTTGTATAAAGTAATTGCTCATAGCACTGCTTCTAATCAATATGTACAGTTAAGCCTGAGGTGAAATTAAATGCTGTATACCACATGATGCTGTATTACAAGAAAATGACTAGAGAAAGATTGTGGGCCAGATTCAGGAAGCCTCCGTGTAAGAGTTATAACTCTTACACGGAGACTGCAGTTAAACTGTGTGATGTCAGCATGTCATGCATATGCATGAGGTGCATGAGGCATGCTGAATCACACTAGTAACTCTTACACGGTCCATGTAAGAGAGTAGGGGGTGGGTCTGTAGGCTAAGCCCCGCAAGCGGACACACCCCCGGAAGACTAGAATGGCTGAAAGTAAACAGCCACGAGAGAGGCCATGGAAATGTGAATAAACACACTACACAACACATGCCCCGATAGACCATCAGTGTATAAAGTGAAGAGATGTTATAAAATTAAATTAAAACCTTTTTTTTTTTAAACCCCGTAAATGTTTGCTACTGTGTGCGCCCGTGTGCGCGGGTGTGCTACTAGCACAATCACAGTTAGCAGTCAGTGGAAAAGGATATAAGAACTATATATGCAAAGTAAGCCAAGAAGTAATAGCTTAGTGGTAGAGTTGCCGGCCTAAGTGTAGGCAGGCAGGGTTTGAGCCCCCACAACAACCTTTTTTTTTTTTGCAAATAAGCACTAAAAAGCCCCCTGACAGTATTGTACAAATGTAAATGTATTCCCTTTTGTAAAATGGAATGAAATGGAGCATATATTCCGAAGTAACACAATAATAAAAATAGTCAGAAATGTACTGATAGCTAAGCTGCTGTGAGACGGAGTGCCCGTAGCTGAGTAGTGTTTAAAAAGCTGCAAACTGCATGCCCGTTGCTAAGCACCGGTTTAATAGGCTGAAACCGTTTGCAACTAGCTGTGCTTAGCTGAACATGTGTGTCACTAGCCAATTAAGGTTTATCCCAGCGCACACCGTTTGCGCGCCGCTCCCACAAGCTAACTGCCAGTGCGCATGCGTTACCTCCGCAAACGAGCGCAGACCTGGTTTTAAGTGCTTAAAAGTGCTTTTGGCATGTTTGATTGACAGGTCCTCAACTCATATCTGTCCGGAAAATCAAAAATCAGTTGTCAGATTCGAACCCAGGATACCATGCACTAGAGTCAAGGTACTAAACCACTAAGCCATGACAGCAATACCTAGAAAGGCAGAAATAGCATATATATGGGATAAAATCCAGAATGGAGCATGATAAAGCATTTTCAGTAAAGTAGATACAATTCCAAAACGGCCAATCAGAGAAATGTGCGGGAAAAGCGGCATATATAAGCCCCATAGGCGGGAATACACAGCAGAAACGATTGTAGAACAGACCTGCAGTCAGAATGAGTGGAGTAGGTGAGGGACGTTGCTTTCGAGCACAGCGTTGGGGCATTGAGGAGTCCAGATACATGGTCTGGCTCCTTGTCTATCATCATGAGGCCCAACTCATGCAGGGCCAGGTCTCATGGGGAGCGTATAGGGCAGAGGCATGGGACCAGTTGGCTCATGATCTGACCAGTGCTACTGGCATTCCATGCACTGGTGAGCAGGTCCGTCACCACCATGCGGACCTGAAGCGCAAGGAAGACCAGTTGACCGAATGGATCCAGGAGGCCCGGATATGCCCAACGCCCACTACTGAGTAAGTTACATTTTGCTTATGTATGTAAGGATTTCAACTGGCCGATACCATGGAGATGTGTAGTCCAATATTACTTCTTTCGTATTACAGCTGCAGGTGTCCGCTCTGCGAATCGCGAGATGTATGGTAGGCTGGTGCGGCTGCGCCACCATGCAGGTTAGTAACCCCACCCATTACTTGTAAATAAATATTGTACTGTAGCATGTATCAGAACACTGCAGTGTATTGATTAAAAGTAATATAATGTGCAAGCAGGAATTGTAAGTCTGCAGGTATGGCTGCAACAAGTTCATCAGTATGCAAGTGTAACTGGAAATATAATTGATAGAATTAAACAGTGCTGTAATACAGATGTCCCACCATGAATTAAATATAGTGTAACCTGCAGTAATCCCAAGAGTACAGCTTTAGAATCTGAGGTAGTCATATGTGAGATATATCCCCTGTTGAAATGCTGAATCATGACAGAAGTGAGGCTGTTGGAAAGTGTTTGAATCACCACCAGTCTAACATGTGAACAAAGCCTAGAAGTACCAACCTGAACTGTGAAGTTGCAGGATGTGTGAGAGTGACAGAAAGGGTCATGTATGAATAAATAAAGTAGTAATAACCCCTGAATATAGTAGCCCCAGTGTGTTTCTACAGAACTAAATGCATGTGGGAAGTACAACTTAATATCCCAAACTGATTTCAGTGTGTCAGAATCTGGAATGTCTAGGCCAAATGCTGCATATGGTGATCACAGTAAACAATTTGCAGATCGAATGAATGATTATCTGACAGACTAAACAGCCATAGTTGTCCCCTGTCCTGTCATCAAAGTGTAGCAGGATGATGTATCTGATCAAATTCAAAATAAGTAGGATAGTGATGTATTTGTAACAGGTGTAGCTTGACAGTCAAATAAAATGTATTTTGAAACATCAGCCTCAACTTAATTGTGTACCTATTACAAATGTAAATCAATGTGTAACATATGAATGTGTCATCACTTTCTATCTCCGCCCAACCCTATAATTCCATATAACAACACCCACTAAATAATGGTATGTGAACATTTCATTAATCATGGACATTTGTCCGTTTCAAAAATATATGCATGTCTGTTCGTGCATGTGCCCTGTTCATACCTGCAAATCTGATGGCCTGTTGCCATTAATCAACCCTGCATGTTGTTTGACTGTGTATTTCTGTTCAAATAATGCATGTGATATTGATATGCCCCTTGTTCAATGGTGTTAATATCTGGGTGTTTGTTTGATGGGAATAACAATGCATGCTGTTACAACTAATCTGAATGAAATACAATGCCACTAACCCAAACTAACATAACTACTCACAAACCTAGAATGCTTGGGAAGGCAGGTCCCAGCGGACCCACCTCTCCCACCTCAGCTGGTGACTGCACCTGGCACTAGTGCCCAGGCCGGACCCCCCTCCGGTGGCCCTGTGCCACCTTCGGGTGGAAGCGCTGCAGGGGATGGGGCCCGTGCCCCCTCTGCAAGTGTGGCTGGAGGGGTTCGTCCACTCACCCTCCACGGTGTCCGGTCTGTGGTGCGAAGGGAGATCCAAGACACTGTTCTTGGGCCCCTACGCCAGCTTGAGGCTCGTGTGGCACAGCTAATGGCCCCGGCCGTTGCCCCGCCTACACAGCCCCCAGCACAGCCCCGTCCTGGGCTGTGAAGGAACAGTGGCAACTGCCTATGGGTGGGGATATCAGTTCCACTGTTGCCATCTGTGGGCTCATGCATCTTGGAAATCCCAACCTCCGTCCCCGTCAATTGTGTAACCCCCCCACGTGTGTCATACACCGCCCCTGTATGCGTCTTGTCTGTCTTGTCTGTTAACCTACCCAACCTACCTCCCCAGCTATACCGACTTCCTTCACCTGACATACCACTCTCACCTGAAAAAAAAAAAGGGCACTCTGTACCCACAAAAAAATGATGCCCCATACATAGCTGTCCATGTCGCACACATGTCTGCTTGACATTGAAACAGTTAATTACAATTGGCTCTACAACAAATATTAATGTTGTCCTGACACCTCTCTCAGGGGTGAAAGGTTTCCAATGTCTCACCAAAATACATGGAAATGCACAGCTGTTGCTGCCAAAGACATGGGCATCTATGGGCCTTACCTACATCCCTCCTGCAAATCCTACGCTTGTTTCCCTACTGTCTTACCCTATTTGTGACCCCTTTTTCACCACCTTCCTGTCACCCCTTTTTCTTTTCTTTCAAAGAAATTAGCACGGGTGTGCGCTTGTGTTAGCGAAGCTCACCGCCAGTGCGCATGCGTGAGCTCCGCGCAAACGAGTGCAGACCTGGTTTAAAGTGCTTAAAAGTGCCTTTATGGCACTTTGATTGACAGGTCCTGTACTCAGTTTGAAAGTTTGCAAAGAAAAATAAATTCCCACTGTCAGTCCCGAACCCAGGACCTTGGTAACATTAGTCTGTATGACGTACCACTAAGCCATGCCTGCTTTACAAAAACACAGTGCTAAAATAAATATAACATGTAATAGTAGGAATCAGTATAAAGGCAATATAGGAGATGTACTATCCAAAGCATGTCAGGTAGAGTTTTAATGGCCAAATTACTGGATTCCCATACTAGTTCAGTGTGAACAGAAACAGCCCTGCTACCTGTTAGCTTGTACATAATAACGTAAGGTAATGTACATATGTGAAGGTATGTATATCTACACATACATATATATAAATATATATTAATACATATGAAATATAGTTGTAGGTCTCAGTAGCCATACACACTCACTACAGGAAACAGTGAACATAATTGCAGCAACCTGAATCTGCAACACAGCCTGACCCCTGTGTGACCTACTTACCCTTCTAACTGCTTAAAGGTGGCCTCAGCACTTTGATTGACAGGTCCTGTACTCAGTTTGAAAGTTTGCAAAGAAAAAAAGTTCCCACTGTCAGTCTCGAACCCAGGACCTTGGTAAGATTAGTTTGTATGACCTACCACTAAGCCATGTCTGCTTCACAAGAGCACAGTGCTAAAATAAATATAACATGTAATAGTAGGAATCAGTATAAAGGCAATATAGGAGATGTACTATCCAAAGCATGTCAGGTAGAGTTTTAATGGCCAAATTACTGGATTCCCATACTAGTTCAGTGTGAACAGAAACAGCCCTGCTACCTGTTAGCTTGTACATAGTAACGTAAGGTAATGTACATATGTGAAGGTATGTATATCTACACATACATATATATAAATATATATTAATACATATGAAATATAGTTGTAGGTCTCAGTAGCCATACACACTCACTACAGGAAACAGTGAAGATATATGCAGCAACCAGAATCTGCAACACAGCCTGGCTCCTGTGAGACCTACTAACCCCTTTAACTGCTTAAAGGTGCCTCCAGCACTTTGATTGATAGGCCCTATACTCAACTCAAAAGCAGAATATGAGCATACTAGTAGGCCCTACCACAAGACCATTGTAACACTAGTCTGTATAACCTACCACTAAGCCATGACTCTCATACAGGAATATAGTGCTAAATAAGTGGAACATGTAATAGTAGGAATGAAGATAAAGGCAATATAGTATGTCTACTACCCAAAGCATGTCATGCAGACTTTTATAGTCCCAATTACTGGATTCCCATACTAGTGTAGTGTTAACAGAAACAGCCCTGCTAATTGTTAGCTTGTACCCAATAATGTCAGCTAATGTACATATCTGAAAGTATGTATATGTACACAGATATATATATATTTATATAGCAATACATATGACATATAGTTGTAGGTGTCAGTATGCATACACACTCACTACAGGGAACAGGCAAGATAAATGCAGCAACCTGAATCTACAACACAGCATGAAGCATGGGAGATGTACTAACCTTCACACTCACAAAACACTGTCAACAGCATACCAGCATGGTCCACGCCCTACAATCTGAAAGGGCAACGCCTATCTCACATACCCTTTTATAGCAGTGTCCTGAAATCACAGTGAGACATGCAATCAGTACACACCCAGCTGCATGCAATTAGCAAATGCTGCCTTACAATTGGTGCAGAGGCCATCAGATGGACCTATGCAGATACCTACAAAAGCATTGAGTACCCACACTACACTCACGCAATACATTCATTGCACAAACACTATGGAGAAAGAGAGAGAGAGAGAGAGACAGAAACAACCAAACAAATATTAGGACTGCCAGCAGCAAAGCAGCAGCAGCAAGCAGCAAGCAGCAAGGAGCAAGCAGCAAGCAGCACCACTGGCACAGCAACAGCTGCCACAAACACAGGTAATGCAAAGTAGCAGGTTAATCCTGTGTATACTGTGACACCTCCAAATGTATCATAGTTCACTATCTATAGGTATGTCCATGAGATAGGTTGTGTGTACATAGTCATGAAATATAAACATATGTAATATTGTTGTACATGTGGGCCATAACTAACACTTCCATAGCTTAGAACACAAGGCCAGTTGTGCATATGATGCAGTAGTTCCCAGGGTCAGTAGAGGTTCCTCCTCATTGGTGTGGGACCACTGTGTATGTATGGCACTGTTCAGGTACATATCCTGTAGTATGGCCAGGGATTAATATCAGTCTGTCATGTGGAGCTATGTCCTCCAGGGGTGAATGTAGCACACATCCAGGGATACCATTTCGTAACAGTGATGATATGTGTTCTGCAATGATGAGGGTGGCTCTCACCTGGACATGTGAGAGGATAGGGAGGTTACAGTCATCTGGGATAACTAATAACACGTGTGTAGGACAATGGGGGGGGGTACCTGCACCTAAACTGTCTGCAACAATGTTGCCAATATCTGTGCATTTGGTGAATGTGAAGCATCTTAACACTGCAGACAACAGATGCCTTCCGTCATGTGAATCTGCCCTGTGCTGCAGTAGCCTCCTACTATTGTTATACAATATGCCTGTATCTGTAGTCCACTGGACAGGATTAATAAGTGGTGTGCAGTTGTTCTGGGTTAGATATCTGTGTGCACAGTACATGCAGTATGTGGGATGTCTGTGGTAAGCATATGCAAAGGTGCTGGCGGTGTGTGTTGTGGCTTCCACTGGCCCAGTGGGCTGCATGGATAGCATCACTGTCATAACTACTGAATAACTGTGTAATTACATGCATACATAGCAAGGTAGTGTACTGTGCTTGTGGTGTTGTTCGGATATGTATATCCAGGCTGAGTAATGTGTGTCCACATCACAGGGTTGGATGGCAGCACACATCCAGTATGTATGGATGAACACCCAGAATGTGTCAGACGTGTCACCTGTGCAGAAGTATCTGGCCATTACCTGTGCATCCCCCACAACACACACACATGCAACATATGGCAGAAGTACTATAGCAGTACACACATGTTCATAGGTTCATACTAGGCTATCTGCCCAAGGGCATTTACAAGCCTAGCCCATCGTTTTGTGGTTTACGCCACCCCTTTAGTATGGGGAACTATACCCATTATTTTGCTGTGCCTCTGTCGAGCAGTGACACTGAGGTAATCCCTGGGGTATATCTGCGATCTCCCATCCATTGGTCAAGATTTCTCTTGAACAAGGCCAGTGAGGTGCTCTGCCTCACATATACCGGGATTTTGTTCCACAGCATAGGGAGTCTTTGGGTGATGAATCTATCCCTCCAGCACGTCCTATTAATAGCCGTGTCGAGGTTTAAGTCTCCCGCCCTTGTGGCTCTGATGGATCTAGATTTTTTGAGGTGAAGCATATTCATCAAATCTGGGTTTGACATGGCCTTGTATGTTAGGCAAAGGTCACCTCTGAGCAAGCAGTAAGCGACTGAATAGAACATACATGGACATGCTGGAGGGGCATATTCCTAACCGAGACTCTCCCTTCACTCTGTAATGAGCACAAACAGTTGAGAATGAACAGTTCATAGGTTCATACTAGGCTATTTGCCCTAGGGCATTGGTAAGCCTAGTAGAATGTGTTTGTCTTTTGCCACCCAATCACAAGTTATGCTGCTATGCCCTTGTCCGACTTTAGTATACTGTGCCTCTGTCTAACAGTGACATAGAAGTGATACCTGGGGTACAACTATGATCTTCATCCACTCATCCAGATTCCTATGGAAGAGAGTCAATGAGGGACTCTGCCTAACCAGTAGTGTGAGCTCATTACAGAGTGAAGGGAGCCTCTCGGTTAGGAATATGCCCTCCAGCATGTCCATGTATGTCAGTGCTGAGGTCCAGCTCTCCTGAGCATGTGGCTGTATGGGACTCTGATTGCCTGAGGTGCATCACGTTCATTACTGCTAGGTAGGACATGGCTGTATATGGCACGCACAGATTGCCTCTGAACAGGCAGTATGCCACTGAGTCCAGCTGGATTCACTTTACCTGGGCAGCATATGACATCTGTGTGAGCCATTGCATCCCCTTGATGATGTACTGTTGTCCTGTACCAGTTGCTGTAGGTGTCTGGTTAGGTACATCCCAAAAGGTGCATTGTACGCAATTATAGGCCTGATGATGGATGAGTAAAGAAGCACAATGACCTCCCCTGCCATACATGTGAATCACTCATGATTAGCTGGGCTATATAACATGTCTGTCAATCCACGTTGGCCATGTGGTAGACAAATGACAGACAACTACCATGTTTCTTCCCCAGGTCCCCAACTACGTCTTCTGTATCAATGGCCTAACACCTATGTTGTACTGTGCCACCAATGTGGAGGCGTGGGAATCTGCATTGAGTACTGATACTCCCCCTCCCTTGTTCAAGTGTTGGGGCCGACAAGAATGGTAACAGCTATAACGTGGTAGTACTGGTGTGCTCCTGTGAAACCTGAAACAGGTTCATGTTACTGCACAGATATCGATGTCCAGAATGCTAGGTAGGGTTTTGAGTGCGTGCATCCTTGGGTCTAGACGTCCAGTGTTGAGTAGCATCACTCTTACTTCCTCATCCTTTGTGATACAAATGGATGTGGGTTTGCCTTATGAGCCTTGCCTAATACAGGCACTATGGGTGTAGCAGGAGGCTCCACCAAATGTCAATAGGACTGTGGTGACAGGTGCAAGCTGTCCCTAGCAAAGCATACCACCCCAAGATGGCAGGCATTGGCACACCTGTGAATGACACCAGTATGTCAGTCAATTGTTTGAAGGGATCATCATGCCTTGATATTGTGGCATCATTCTAGGTGAGGGTAGGATGCTACTCAAGGTCAGGGTCAAACTGTCTTGGGCTACGTGCTCAGAGAGCTCTGTAATGTCTCATGTCATGTAGTCCAGGGAGGAATGTGTCAGGCCATTCACAGCAGCATGGACATTGACTGAGTCATACCTGTACCTGCCTTGGGGTTACCTGAGTGTTTGTGTTATGTGGCAGGTCATAGTGCCTGACAGGCTGCACACCGTGACCCTCACCTCGTTAAGCCTGGTGAACGTGATGTGAGTGTGCCTGATGATAGAGGCACCTAGTACAGGTGTATGAGGTGTGTTGTTAACTGTTAATGGCTGTGAGTGTTCAGCACATTGGCTTTGTGTGATATGTGTTGCACATGTTCGTTTATGTGGTAGTGGTTGCCTGGATGTCTGCTTAGGAGGTCTCTGCTGCATAGGCAGAGCTGTGGTCTGAGCCTACAAGTATGATCATGTGTGATCATGTGTTAGGTCCGCTGTTGTGGTAGGTCTACGTGAGACTGGAAGTGTAGTGAGTGATCCCCTTTGCCACCTGACTGGTTATGGCGGTATTGAGTAGACAGAGCCTAGCCTCCAGTCTGGTATATGGTTGCATCACTCACATGAGTTTGAATTTGTTGTTAGGAGGAGGGGTTGTCTGTGTACATGCATCTGTTCTAACATTGTCTCTGAGTACCACACTCACCAGCTGGACTGGGGAGGGAACTGACAACTGACCTCTGGACATGCTAGAATACTATTGTGAACTCTGTAATCACTAATGATTGAAAACAAGGTCCAGTGGGGAGTGAGGGTGTACTGACATTACCTACAACTGCTGACTGATATAAAAGTGTCAGTGAGCAAATGCCAGGTAACCTAAGTGCAATGTGTCACAATTAAGTAAATGCAACAATGACAAGCAGTCACTTGCTGTCATGTGTAACATGGAAGTACGTACAGTAAGCAATGCTGATATCAGTAGTGAGTCACAGATGTGTTGAGAAGATGTGTACTATGTGGAAGTAGCATACCAGTGAAATAACAAGCTAACAGATAACAAGCATATAAACAAAGGTAGATCCAGGAGGCCTGGATGTAGTGTTTGCTACAAAAAACAAGGTGTAGCAATGTCAGTAAGATACAGCTCAGATATGCAGGCACTATAAACCTGAAACCAGATGTCCCCAGCTATGAATGGCAGAGTACAGCCTATTGTCACACATGAGTGCAGACCACAAACCTCGTTAATGTTAAATAACTGGCCTGAAGGCCAACTGCCCATACCAGAAGTAATACACTTGTACACTGGGCCCACAATCAGCAGTTCCCAACTTCAATGGATGAAAGATATGTGTCCTGCCACCACAGTGCTTGCCACCAACCTCCCTAATGTAAAACAACCGGTCTGAAGGCCAAGTACTTAGTACAAATGACATAGAATGATAGCTACACTGTAATCAAGTTTTAACCAAGCAGTAATAAGTAGAAGTTAACACTCCCTGTATAGAATGTGTACCATGTATTGTTGAGATACTATGCTGATAACCTGTTTGTGTACCTTTCCAGATAGACATGGCACCAAAAGGAATCCTGCCTACTCTGCTGCAGAGGATGACGTGATCCACCAGAGCCTGGTGCGTGACTATGCCATCCTGTTCTCACGCACCACCCAGAATCAGCAGGAGAGGTCTGCACTGTGGCAAAACCTCGTTAGCAGGATAAATGATGTTGGCATGCATGATAGGACATATGAGCAGGTGAGACATCACTGCAGTGATTTGATAAGAAATGTCCGCCAGCGTGCTGCAGATATCTGCAGGCAACAGGTTGCCACAGGTGGGGGGGTGGCCACACATCCCCCCCTCACCAGACAGGAGGGGCTACTGCTAAGTGTTGTGGATCCAGCCCCAGAACAACAGCAACAATCATGCATCCTGATGGAGGTTGGATCCACACAGCAGCAAGACAGCGAGCGTGCAGGTAAGATGCCATATTCATTTATTGTTATTACTTTTACATTTGTTGACCCAGATAGTCTAGCTGGATATAAGTTCATTTTCAGTAGAGGCCTGTGGAGAAAAGCTCCACACATAATGTAATACAGGCAGACAGCAAGTTGTTAATACAGACAGCCAACATAATAGAATTGTACACCAGCCTGTTAATTAAATCAACATACATGTAAGGAAGTCAAACAGTTTAGAGTCATACACAATGTACCGTTGGTTTCAAAGCAATCCTACCTAAAGCATAATGGTTATGCAATAAGGCAAAAGCCATATACATAATAGTTAGGGCTCAGAAGGGTAGAGAAGTAGAAGGAGTATGACAGATACAATGATATGGAAGAGGCAGGAGTCAAGAAGGGAAGTGAGGAAAAGAAGGAAGACAGTCAAGAGGAGGTGGGAGGGATGGGAGAAGTAGGTCAGAGCATAGAAGGACATCAAGGTGAAAGAAACAGGGTAGAAGCTAGTTTCTATGCACAATGAGGGGTTAAAGGTGAAGAGAGGGTAGGGAGAGGGACGTTAGCCTGGACTCCAAGAAGAACAAAGCCAGTGGTTTTGGAAGTACAGTTTGAGTTTACGTTTGAAAAGAGGTAAGGGTGAGATTAGAGTAAACTCCTGGTGTGTACATATGACTGTTCTGTACGCTGTTACTTCATGCACGCATAAGGTGTGCATGTTGTATGTATCTGTCATCATGATATATATACAGACATGATGTGCAGCTGATGTGTATAAGGGAACTAGTGTACTACTGTACTGTATCATGTGCAAAACGAATGGCACACATGTGCCCACTGACATTACTCTCTTCACACTTCCAGGTCCCTCCCATCTAGCAATGAGGCAGGCCATACATGCTGGTGAGTCTTTTTAACATTATCCGTAAAACAATTTATAAAACTAGGAAGAGTAGTGTAACTCTGTAGTAGACATGCTAGTGACTGTGTTCACAATAACTGTAATTGACAGGTAGTAAATTGAGTAGTGTAACACGGTACTGATGTGTGTGTTTACTGTGGGGTGTGCATGTGTGCAAGTGTGCCTGTGCCCAACTGTGCATGTGTGTTAGTGTCCATGAGTGCATGTGTCCATTTCTGAATGTGTGCATTAGTATTGAAGTGCATCTCTGTCAAATATGTATTGAGACTGTAATCTGTGTTCCATGTTTTCCTCCCGTAGGTTCTGGTGCTGCTCTGGTGACCTGCAGCAGGGAACCTGAATCTTGTGCCCCAGGTACTGATGATGATGAAATGTCTGTAATGGTGCAGGAAGGTGTGTCTGGGTCCGCCATTGGTCAGCCAATTGACAGTACACAGCTTTCAACCCCGTCAATGCGCACAGTCATCCTGCCGTTACATCCTTTGTCACCATTGTCCCTAGGTGATGGACAGTCAGCAGTGGGCATAGATCAGGGTAATGTGGTACCTGTGGTACATGCATCCCCACAAGGCAGCCATGAGCAGGGGCCTCCAATGGTACCATGCAGACAGTCGCCCATGGGTTCTCGTGGGGACATCCGTGGCCGTACTGCCTCTGGCCGACGTGCCCAAGGAGGTATGTCAACCTCCACTATGTTTAGAACTGTCATGCAGGCACAGGCACGTATGGAAAGGTACACCAGACAGGGTCTGAGGGAGCTGAGAGCATGTCGCACAGCCATGACAGACGGCATGCGTGATGTTGCGAATGCTATCCGTAACTTCACAGATGTCGTTGACAGACGTTGTGGGGGCATAGAACAGCTGCTCCACAACCAGATGTCCATGGGCCAGGGCGATGGTGTGCATTTGCGACGTCGACGTGGCCGTATGCCAGCAAGAGCACCAGCTGGCAGTGGCCGCGGACGACAACAGGCCCACTCGCGCGCCTCAAGTGCCAGCACCAGCCCCAGCAATGCTGGGTCTGTGCTGTCATCCAGATGCCCCAGGAGACCACGTGCACGTGGCTCTGGACAGTCCCAACAGGGAACTGTGTCCAGTCAACACACCCCTGCTTCCGATGACAGTACCCAGTCTGGGTTAGTACCAGATACGGCCCATAGCACCCCTGCCAGGCACAGGTACCGTGTCCGTGCCCACAGACACTGATCTGGATGACCTGACAGGTGCAGTCTGTGGCTGTCCACAAAACCCTGTACATGGCAGCCATTATGTGGGACTGTGTGCGTGCTTACACACATGCAGAAACCTAACACCTAGGGCAAACACATACACACACACACTGCACCAACAACGGTCCACCCTGTACTGCTGCCCCTCACAAACACACATACACACACATGTCAATTGGTGTTACCAGTGGCCGGCTTGGGCATACCTAACCCACACCCTGTGCATATGATGACACTGTGCCACCTCCTGCATACTACAACATCGGTGCAGGTAAAGGTAAACACGTTGCTGATGCACAGGGTGACTACATAGATGTGTATAAGTAGTAACATGTTGGTAACTGTTGACTGTTGCAGTATAATTGTGTGTATATCCCAGCAGTCCTGCTGCAGTAACTGTATGAATGTCCTCAATTGTTATCTGCACCCATACTACTTAACAAAGTGTACCAGCTGCACACCATCACATGCTAACATTGACTATGGCAATGCGCATCTTGTGCTGTTATGTAGATTCAGCTACATGTATCTGTTCTGTCACACATGCATTCATACACACCCTGTTACCCACACACATGCACACGCTCACCTGCCATTCCCATTATTTATCACCCTACATGAGTAGCTGTTGATACATGACAGGTACACATTTGAGAAGTGCACTATGTTGTTTACTACTGGCATCCCCTTCTCTACCTGTACTCACAGGGTGCAGGCAACCTCATCAGTTGAAAGATGTAATGTGCATCAGGTACTGTAGTACCCTGATTGCCACATCAAACATGTTTCCCATATGGAAATGCACACACAGACACATCCCACATCCACACACTTGCCACATTCAGGCTTCAGAACACTATCTAGGTATATTCGGGTACATGTGCGTGTTACAGTAGCATGTAACACTATACTGAGTACTGGCAGTTAGTTGTCTGTTGTCATGTTGTCTGTATAGAATAAAAGAATCGTTTGATTATCCTACTCCGTTTTGTGGACAGGACATTACTTGAAGAAGTGTTACCTTACATGTGTTATCAGTACCACCACCTTCTGTTTTGTAGTTTTGTTTGTATAGGGTGCTATCAACATCACTGCTTGTTAAGGGTAATGACCACCCTGCAGTGCATAGCCCCATGTGGCAAAAGCCACATCCCACCCCATCATTGTGCACACACACTAACCCCACCAACACCATTTGCAAGATTCAAACCCATACCTAACTGTGCAATGACAGTAGAAACAGACACATTAGCAGAGTGTGCTATTTGCAGTAGTTGGAGAAATCTTTACTAATGCTGTACATAGAGGGTGCTGACATCATCTGTGTGTAGGAGGAGGGATGTGCACCCTGTAGTGTGTTCTCCCAGTTGGCAAAAGGCAGTTAACCCTCCCAGCATAGTGCACACACATAAACCACACTCATTGATTCCCTTTGCAGGATTCAAACCCCTACCTAACTACGTTATGACACTGAAAAAAGACGCATTAGCAGAGCACGCTATGCAAATTACTGGAGGACTTTACTACAGGTGATATAGTTATACAGTCCTGACATCATCAGTGTTTCAAAAGGGGGATCTGCATCCTGTACGATACTGTCACAGTTGCTAATAGGGACATTTCCCACACACACACATCGATGTGTTGGAGGTTTGCATATGTGGGGGATCCAGAACTCCAGTGTGATTAGTTTATGGTTTGATTGCAACAATGAGGGATATACTCCCAGTGGTGAGCAGTTTGTACTCATGTTTGTAAAGATCAGCTCTAGTATATCTGCCGTGGGAAGGTTGGTTACCTGTTCCATAGCCAAAGAATGTCTGATCAATGGGAACCTTAGAGCTTGGGTATTGTGGCTTGTGTAATGTTCACAGTCTATGTTTGGGTAGCGGGCATGACCCAGTATGATGGTGTTTGCAGAGTAATCTCAACTCTCCTGTGTCAGCACGAAGGCTGTGTGGGAGTCCTGAGTTTGAGAGGGTGCTGTAAGAGCTCCTCTGTGTCTCTTTCCATGTGGTCCAGGGAGGTACGTCTCAAGTTGTTTGCACCAGCATGGACAATGTCTGCCTCATAGCTGTACTTGCTGTGGAGTGACCTGTGTGCCTGTGTTATGTGGCACATTCTATCACCCAACAGGTAGCTGACTGTGACCCTCACCTTGCTCTGTCTGGAGGGCGGCACGTCTGTCAACAGCTCATGTCAAGCAAGAGCACACCCCTCATAAATGATATGGAAACCTTCAAAGGCCCAAGGCCTGTTGAAAATATGGACCAGACTGCAGATACCTGTATAGAGGCATTCTGTGGACACATTCAGGAATGCATGGATCATGAAGCCACATACGAAAGCATGACCCAATTCTCCAAAGGCAGATGTCCTGGGCGCCGGACACCAGCCATAAACACACTATACAATAGAAGGATGACGCCACTACATGATACAACAACCTCCCAAAATGTGAAGGCACCACTGATGAGTACTGGAAGACAACTACAGGCACCCATATGATTGTCTAAGGCCATCTTTGAGAGAGGATTCCACAAGCCACTGAGGATAATCACAAGGCTGCCTGTAGTTATGTTAGTAACTGGGTGGTACTACCCAGATATGCTCAGAGGTAATCCAATATGTCACACAAAATATAAAACACACAGACATTGCCATCGTCCTAGTGGACAGGTTCAATGCTGCCTTCTCTCCCCACCACACCAAAAGGGCAAATATGTCTCGCAGCACAGTGCTTCCCCCCCTGACATCACAGATGCTCAGGTAAGAGATGCCCTTCCCAAAGCAATAAACACTGCATCAATGGGACCAGACAGTGTCCCAGGCTGTGTCCTACATGAACCACAAGAAGAGCTACACCCAGACATAACACCACTGTTCAATCCCAGCCTTAATACACGATATGTGGCCAGAGAGTGGCATACAGCAACAGTGGTCCCTCAACATTCAGGTGGTGCCGTCACGGATCCTGGACACTACTGCCCCATATGTCTGACTAGCTTTGTCTGCAAAGCTATGGCAAGGATCATCATGAACCTCACATATCTAGATATTGTGGACCTACAGACATGTCACCATACACAGTTTGGCTTTGTCAATGGCAAATCCTGCCTATCAAACCTGTTTGATTTCTTTGAAACAATCACCAAGGCCACTGTCAAGGGGTAGGAGGTCCACACAGCCTACCTGGACCTTGCATAAGCCTTGGATACAATACCCCACTTGTGCATTCTAGGGAAGCTCACCAGTGTACATATTAACCCCTATGTCACTATGGGTATTGCACAGTGGCTCAAGGGCAGAACACACATGGTAGAATTGCTGGAGCCATGTCAGCCTCCAACCTGGTACAAGTGGTGTCCCACAAGGCACAGCCCTAGGAGCTGTCATGTTCATTATATATTTGTCATAGGTACAGGCCAACATGGAAGTACTGTGGCTCAGCAAGTCGCAGGTGACTGCAGACCGAACACCATAATCAACTCACCAGCTAACACACGCATCCTCCAAAAGGGACTCTTGCAAACACACGACTTGTGCCACAGCCATGGCCTCAATGTGAATGACAGAAAGAGTATAGTCATCCCCTTTGTCAAACACTAAGTGACCACAATGTACCACATATGTGTTAATCCAGTAAGTGCAGACCAAGGAATTATGGACCTTGGGGTACAGGTTGATAGCATTCTACCATTTGACAACAACATGGACAAAGTGGTTAGGTAAGCATGTTATATGGGCCACATCATCATGGGATCCACATGTAAGCCAGGGGAGGACATTGTGCCCCTTTACTCATCCCTCATCATGCCCATAATTGACTATGATGAACCTGTCGACATGCACCTTACCAGACACCTGTAGCAACTGGAGCTACCACATATGTACCTCGACAAGGGGATCAAAGTGCTCAAACAGATGCCACATACTGACTGGTTAAAGTAGCAGCAGCTCTACTCAGTGACATACTGCCTCTTCATAGGCAATCTGTGCCTGACATAGAAGGCCAGGTCATACCCTCACGTAATGGCCATGCTGCATCTCAGAATATCCAGATCCCATCAGGATACACGCTGGAAATACTTGAACCTCAGGAGTGATATACATAGGACATGGTGGAGGGGCACATTCACAACTCAGAGGCTCCCTTTATTCCTGATTATTATCCCAATAGAGGTTAGGCAGACTGACTCAGTGACTGTCTTCAAGAGCGATATTAATGACTGGATGTGACATTGTAGGGTTACCTTGGGTATCACTTATGTGTCACTGTGAGAAAGAGGCACAGTGTACTAACCTTGGAAAAGGGCATAGCAAGACAGATTCACAATGCATGTTGAAATTCACACACATTCTGGCTAGGTGGATACATGCCCTGGGCAGATATCCCTGTACGAACCTATGGACCTATGTCTCTTTTTCACCATTGGCCCTATGTGCTGTCAATCACCAATGTAATCTCAATACTCCGGTAGCATGTGCAAAGGTCAGTTGTCAGTCACCTCTATGGTACAGTTGTGGAATATGTGTGGCATGTAGTAATGTCACAGCTGCCACATGTACACAGTCAACCCTATCCCCTACCCATTGATGTACATCACATGCATGAGATGGAAACACATGGCCAAACTGTAACAACAACATACAAGTCAGTCAGATGCATGGACACATATGACTCAGTCATTGTCCATGCCACCACAGCTGATGTGGGATGTCGCTCACTGGGATACATGATAGGGAACATGGAAGGGATCACTGAGCAAGTGACACAGGCTGGTAGACCCCTGACCTTGGTTGGCATCAGACCCTCACCAGGGAGTCCGACAAATTACTGAATGCTAATGAATAAGTGTAGCTACAACACCCTAGCTGAATGGTTCTTAGCATGCAGTCACTGCATTGCTATGGAATACTGTCTTACCACTCCCACAACAGGTGAGAACATGCAGCTCCTGTACATCAACAACATGTAGACTTTATGCCCCAGACCAGGTGTGCATCCCTCACTACTAGGCTGATAGCATCTACATCTCACACTGTATATACACATCCCACATGCAGCACCTGCACAGAAGACCACGGTCATAATGTTACCCTGTGCAAATACCATGTATTCACATGTGGCAGGCATCACACATGGTAACTATTGAAAGTCACAGGTACATATGTGTATTTGGCACACACATACATCATGTGTTCATTACCATAACCGGTGTAATCAATGGCATGCATTATTGTGAGGGACAACCCACACACATGGGCATTCTGTGTGTGCACAACACACATGGCAAGTCTGTAATCAAAAGCCATACATAATTGTGATATCGTTTAGAAAGGGGTATGTGCATCCTGTAGTGTGTTTTCCCAGTTGCCAAAAGGGATGTTTCTTTCATACACACTTACCCCCCTTCACACACACTTGCCACCTGCTGGATTCAAACCCCTACCTAACTGTGTTAAGACACTAGAGACAGACACATTAGCACAGCGCACTATTCGCATTACTGGGGGACTTTTTTTCCCCTGATATACTTATAGGGTGCTGACATCATCAGAGTTTAGAAAGTGGAATGATCATCCTGTGGTGTGTTTTCCCAGTTGCCAAAAGGGATGTTTCTTTCATACACACTCACTTATCCCCCTTCACACACACTTGCCACCTGCTGGATTCAAACTCCTATTTAACTATGTTAAGACACTAGAGATGGACGCATTAGCACAGCGTGCTATTCGCATTACTGGAGGATTGCCTTTCCCCTGATATACTTATAGGGTGCTGACATCATCAGAGTTTAGAAAGTGGAATGATCATCCTGTGGTGTGTTTTCCCAGTTGCCAAAAGGGATGTTTCTTTCATATACACACACTTACCCCCCTTCACACACACTTGCCACCTGCTGGATTCAAACCCCTACTTAACTATGTTAAGACACTAGAGACGGACGCATTAGCGCAGCGCGCTATTTGCATTACTGGGGGATTTCCTTTCCCCTGATATACTTATAGGGTGCTGACATCATCAGAGTTTAGAAAGTGGAATGGTCATCCTGTGGTGTGTTTTCCCAGTTGCCAAAAGGGATATTTCTTTCATACACACTTACCTCCCTTCACACACACTTGCCACCTGCTGGATTCAAACTCCTACCTAATTATGTTATGACATTAGAGACGGACGCATTAACACAGCGCGCTATACGCATTACTGGGGAATTTCCTTTCCCCTGATATACTTATAGGGTGCTGACATCATCAGAGTTTAGAAAGTGGAATGATCATCCTGTGGTGTGTTTTCCCAGTTGCCAAAAGGGATGTTTCTTTCATACACACTTACACCCCTTCACACACACTTGCCACCTGCTTGATTCAAACCCCTACCTAACTATGTTATGACACTACAGACGGACGCATTAGCGCAGCGCGCTATTCGCATTACTGGGGGATTTCTTTTCCCCTGATATACTTATAGGGTGCTGACATCATCAGAGTTTAGAAAGTGGAATGATCATCCTGTGGTGTGTTTTCCCAGTTGCCAAAAGGGATGTTTCTTTCATACACACTTACCCCCTTCACACACACTTGCCACCTGCTGGATTCAAACCCCTACTTAACTATGTTATGACACTACAGACAGACGCATTAGCGCAGCGCGCTATTCAGATTACTGAGAGAATCCTTTTCTCCAATATACTTATAGGGTGCTTACATGATCAGTGTCTAGAAAGGGGATGAGCATCCTCTGGTGTGTTTTCACATTTGCTAGGGGTAACATTTGGACCAAGTGTGTGAGCATGCCCAGTTCAGCCTTCCCATGGCATGTTGTGTGAAAGATGTCTCATTTATCTAAGTGTGTGAGCATGCCCAGTGTGGGCTTTACATATGTTGAACTCTGCAGCCCATCACATTTGTGGATGAGTGTGACCTTCAACAAATACCTCCAGTTTATGGTTGTGTGTTCTGTGCCATGTTGTGTAGTTACTGTCCAAATGCTTTTGTGTGAACAAAACAGGAGTATACTGTGCCTGCAGGTTTTGCATGGGATACTTTGCACACAATTGTCAACATCCGTTCATACTGACCTAACACTGTAGCACTGTCTAGTGTAGTGTTTCAGTACTTTCACTGTGGTGGCCAGTATCCAGGGCTTTAGTCCTATCACTGCTTTACATTTCCATAGTGTGCACAACAGTCTGGTTAGGGTCCAGTTGTGCACATCTGCACAAAGGCAGTGCCTCTACAGACCCTGTTAATTGCTGCCCCATAAGCTTAACAAGTGTAGTCTGCAAATCTATGGAGAGGATCATAATTGAGCTCATAAACAAAGATATAGGGGACATGCAGACATTGTACCCATCCCATTTTGGCTTGGTCAGGGGCAGATCATGCCTTTTGTACTGGGTTGACATCTTCAAATTGGTCACTTAGGCCATTGTTGGGGAAAGGCAGTCCATACAGCCTACCTTGGCCTTGCAAACACTTTCAACACAATACCCCACTCAGGTATTGTGGAAAACTAACAACTGAAATGTAAACCCATATGTCACAAGATGGGTTGCAAACTGGCTTAAGGACGGGACCTACAGGGTTAGAGTTGCTGGCACTATGTTAGACTCCAGGCTGGTCACAGGTGGTGTCACACAGGGCTCAGTCCTTGGCCCCCATTGTTTGTCATGTACTTCCCAGAAGTAAAGGCCAACATGGGAGGACTTTGGATGACAATGTTAGCAGATGACTGCACACTGGGCACCATAGTGGACAGTGCATCACACCTGAATATCCTTCAGAAGGGACTCACAGTAACTGATAGCTGGTGCCAGGGCCATGGCCTGAAGTCAAAGTGCACAACATGTGTAGACATACCCTTCAAGAAAAGCAAGGTGACCCCAAGCTACCATATAGGTGGCAATCCTCTAAGCACAGAGGAGGTTATCATGGACCTGGGGACCCAGGTTGACAGTCGCCATTCTTCTGAGACTCACATTGCTAAAGTGGCTAGGAAGACCTTCTACATTGCCCACCTGATCAGGATGGGATTCACATCCAGATCTAGTGGGTCATTGTTCCCTGTACTCTTCACTTATCAGACCGGTGATCGAGTCGAATGCCCTATTCTGGCTGTATCTCACCCAACATCTGCAGCAATTGGAGACACCCTGTCTGTCCCCACCTAAAGGATCAAGGAACCCCAACAGCTGTCATATGCTGCCAGATTGAAGACACTCACACTCTATTCACTCACATACCGTCTGCTTAGAGGTGACATGTGCCTGACATGCGAGGCCATGTCCAAACAGAGATTAATGGACATGCTCCACCTCAGACTCAGAAGATCCACCTGAATCACTAGTGCAGGTGACTTACACCTTAGCAGGGATGTATGTTGGACATGTTGGAGGGATGGAGTTATCACTCGGAGACTCCTATGCTGTGGAATACAATCCTGGTCCATTTGAGGCAGAGCACCTTGCTGGCTGTGTTCAAGAGGTATCTTGACCTAATGCTAGTCGGAGAATGTGTTTGTCCATCAACACATTGTAAGCGTAGTTTGCCATGTCATATGTCTTGTTTAGTATACTGTGCCTCTGTCTACCTGTGACATAACATTGATACCCAGGGTAAACCTCCCATCTCCCATCCACTCATTAGGATTCCTGTTGAGGGACTTAACCAGTGTCTCTATGGACAACCTGTACTGGTAGTTTACTCATGTGTGGGGTGGCTTCTGTGTTTTGGATAATGCAGTACAGCCTGTCCTATATATGTCAGTGCTGGGGTTCAGGTCCCTCATGTGCATAGCTCCCTGCCATTCAGATTGTACAAGGTGCAGCATGTGCATTGATTCCAGCTTGGACATGGCTTTCTACATCAGGCACAGCTTGCATCTGGGTGGACAGCATGGCAGTGTGTGGAGCTGCACTCTGTTTAATCAGACTACACATTACATGTGTTCCAGCTCTGTCATACTCCTGGTGAGGTACTGTTGTGGACTTTACAGGTGCTGGATGTGTGTGCATGAGGTACACCCACAGGGGCTGTTGTGGTCATTTCTAATGCTAATGAAAGATAACTGCAGAACCAGAATGACCTCCCTTAGCTAGATGTCAGACAGCATGGACCATACAATCACAACTGAAAACAGGACCCTCTCCACAAAGGGAAAGTGTCCTGTCTGGTGGACCCCAGCCATAAACAAACTGTATGACAGATGAGGGTTACTAATGCAAGACAGAGCTACATCTCCAAAGGGAAGACAGCTGTGATCAGCACTAGTAGAAAGCTACATTATCTCATAAAGACATGCAAGGTCAACTTGGGGACATAAATCACCAAAGACAATGAAGGTAACCACATTGCTTTCTTCAGTTATGTCAGACACCTGGTTGTGAACCCTCGGATATGCTCAGAGTTGGTACACAACAACATATATTCCAGTGACCTGACAGATATTGGCAACATTCCGGCGGACAGCTTCAGTGCGATTTACCCCCTCCCTCACCCCCAAAACAAGATAGTTATCACTGATGTATGTAACCTCACTGTCATCTTGGATGTCCATGTGAGAGCCACACTCAGCAAAGACAAGTACACAGCATCCATGGGACCTGCTGGTATCTCCAGTTGCATGCTATGTGAACTCCAGAAGGGCTGGACCCATATATACAACTGCTATTTAACCTTAGTCTTGCTACAGGATATGTACCTGAACACTGGCATACGGCAACAGTGGTCCCACTCCACAAAGGAGATGCCTCCACAGACCATGGCAACTACCACCACACAAGCTTAACCAGCCTTGTCTGCAAAGATATGGGAGGAGTCATGGAGCTCTTACACAGACACATTACTGACCTACGGACCCTTGTTCCCACCTAGTTCAGCTTTGTACAGGGCAGATCCTGCCTTTTGCACCTTTGCACCCGGAAAGTACCTACCATGAAGATCAGGGTTCTTCAACACATGTCATATGCTTCCAGAATAGAGGAAGTCCAGCTTTGTTCAGTGTCATACCGCATACTTACAGGTGACCTATGCCTGACATACAAGACCATGTCCAATCAGGATTTGGTGGACATGCTCCACTGCAAGCAATCCAAATCCACCAGAGCCATGAAAGCTGAGTATTTGAACCTCAGCACATACATGTATAGGACATGCTGGAGGGACAGAGCCATAACTCAGAGGCATCTCACACTCTAGCAGAGTATCCCAGTTCATGTTTGACAGAGTCCCTCACTGACTCTCTTCAGGAGACATCTGGACAACTGCATATGAGACAGAGGCACAGACTAGACAGAGACACAGTCATGTTATTCAATTACGTAAGGGGGTCATAATGTGTCACTACTAAGTCAGAGGCACAATATTCAGAATCTATTCTGTACACTTATTACCACTATAAGGGGTGGCAATAGCCACATCACTATGGCTAGGCTTATACATGCACTAGGGCAGATAGCCTAGTAGTACACTATGACACTATGAAACACCGGTGTATGTGTAGCTATTGTCAATCAAACAGTATGATGTGGCTTGGGGGGCTTGATATCCCCCTGTATTCCAACATTGTTTTGTCTATTCCTTCTAGCATGTCTAGGGATCAGTTGCTAGTGTCCTCTCCTGCTCAGCTGGTGAACCTGGGAATATTGAGGCACTGTTACACTTGCCTCATATACACTGACAACCCTCTCCTGCCATAAAACACACATACATGTGAGAGATGCAACTATATAGCCAAAGTGGAGGCTGAGCTCTCTCAACATAGGACTAGCAAGACCAGAGAGAAAGTGAAGGTAACCACACACACATCTTTAATCCAGTCTCACATGGCACTGTCACAACTTAAGATCATACACATAGACACACAGAGACACTCTCGGAGGCTCTGATCAGAAGTCTACCAGAATGGCAGTGGCCACCACAGCAGACACTCACACAACTGCCTCCACAGGGTACAGCACATGCAACACATTGACCACAGAGTCGGTGTGCCAAACAGTCACAGCCCTTAAGGCCAAACACAATGCCAGACACACTTGTCATAGGTGACTCCATAGTCAGACACACTGATGTCCCACTCACCAGATCAGGTACAGAGGAGGTCACAGTAAGCTGCCTATCGGGCACTGGAATCCACCACATAATGCAAGCACTCAGGTCACTAAACTGCAAGTACAGGTCTGACCCAGTCATAATCCATGCTGGTGTGAACGACCTGAGATGTACCTCCCTGGACTACATGGAAAGAGATATAGAGGATCCCTCTGATTATGTAGGCCAGGCAGGTATGACCCTGACCTTGACAGTATCCTACCTTCACCAAGTATAATGCCACATAAACAGAGACAAGATGATCAGCTGTAGTATTTTGCTTAGACTATGGTGTCATTCTAAGGGGGTCCACTGTCTGTCTGCCTGGGATGACATGCTGGACAGGCCACGGTGATTTGCAAGGGACGGCTTGCACCTGTCACCCCTGGGCTTCAGATTTCAGATGATGCTCTTGCCACCCCATTGTGCCTTTTTTATGCAAGATTCAGATTCTACACCTACCACCCTAGAACACAGTAAAGGAAAGACACTAAGGGTAATGCTGCTCAATGCCCAAGGTCTCAACCTCAAGCTGCACACACTCTATGCCCTTCTCAGTATGTAGCACATTGATGTCTGTGCTGTGCCTGAAACCTGGTTCACAGCTTCTGACAGCACCCCGGCACTATCGGGTGTTACCTCATATCAGGCATTCCGGCACCAGCATCCCAACAACACCAAGAAGGATGATGGGTGTCCATATTCATCAAGGACACCCTCACCTCATGGTTGGTGGCAACACACGATGCATTGGAGACCATCCAGGTGCCAGTGACCGTAGGCAAGACTGCTCTGCAGTTTGTAGCATGTTACATGCCACCCGCTCAAACTCAGGTACCTCACACAGCTATCCTGCAAACACTGAAGGGGATAAATGTATCTCCAAACACCATCCTACTGGGTGATTCCAACTATCCACATATAGACTGGGATCACTAATCATGCCACAACACTCTAACACAAAGGTTCCAAGAGTTCATACACTGAAATGCCATGGAACAACTGGTCCCAATCCCCTCAAGTGGAGGCAACATACTAGAACACATCATCATGAACATGGGGTCACACTGTTCAACACCAGACGTATACCCATCATTGGTGAGATCAGATCATGGACTACTCTCAGTGGGAGTCCACATCCCACCCACACCCCAGATGGGAAAAGAAACAGTGAAGACCTTCTCAAATGCCGACTTCACATTTCTGAGGACTGGTGTGGTCTCTTTCAAGGCCCCCAGGCCAGCGGATACCATTACCCAAGCCACTGTATCACTTAGAAATGCCTTCTACCAGCACCTCCAGGACTGCATGGATCAGGCAATCCCAAAAAAAAAGACTCTTTGTATCACAGGCAAGCATCCAGTCTGGTGGACCCTAGCCATAAACAAGCTGTACAACACAAGGAAGGAGCTACTACGAGATAGAGCGTAATCCGTAGGGGAAGACACCCTGCTCATTGTGAGTAAAACACTGGGTTCCCCATACAATCATCCGAGGCATGTTTTGAGAGTAAACCCACTCAGGACTCAGGGACAATCATGAGGCCTTTTTTACCTATGTTTGAAACCTGGCAGGGAACTCCCAGATATGCTCAGACTTAGTTCAGAATGATGTTGATATCACTGCACCTACAGACATTGGCAACATACTGGCTGACAGGTTCAGTGCAGATTTCTCCCCGCCCCCAACTGGAGGGGTATGTACCTCAGAGGATTGTAGCCCCCAAACATCTCCACTGCTGGGGTGGGAACTGCTCAATCCAAGGCAGAAAACACTTTATCCATGGGACCAGATGGTGTCCCCAGTTGTGTGCTCCATGAACTCAATGAGTAATTACACCCGCAGTTAGGGCAGCTGTTTAATCTTAGCCTCATCTCAGGATATGTTCCCAAGGGGTGGCATACAGCAATGGTGGACCCACTTCACAAAGGAGGTGCCTCCACCAACCCCAGAAACTACCATCCCATCAGCTTGACAAGCCTGTTCTGCTAAGCTATGGAGAGGATCATAATGGAATTCTAAATGAAGACATAGGGGACTTGCAGACATTGGATCCAATCCAGTTTGGCTTTGTCAAGGGCAGATCATGCCTTTTAAACTTGGTTGACTTTTTCAAAACACTCACCCAGGCCATTGACGTGGGCAGGGCAGTCCACACAGCCTACCTTGACCTGGCAAGGCTTTCGACACAATACCCACTCAGGTATCATTGAAAACATCACCAGCAATTGTCAACCCATACATCACAGCATGGGTTGCAAACTGGCTAAGTGACGGAACATACAGGGTCAAAGTTGCTGGTGCCAGTTCACACTCCAGAGCTGTCACAAGTGGTGTCCCACAGGGCTCAGTCATGGGCCCACATTTGTTCAGTATCTACTTTTCAGAACGAGCAAACACAGGAGGATTATGGCTGACAAAGTTTGAAGATGACTGCAAACTGGGAAGCATAGTTGGAAACCCATCTGACACAGACATCCTTCAGAAGGGTCTCATAGACACAGATAACTGGTGCCACAGCCATGGCCTTACATTAAACACTAAACAATGCATAGCCATACCCTTCAGGAAGAACAAGGTTACCACTACTTCCCATCTAGGTGGCAATCCTCTAAGCACAATGTAGGTTATCAGGGACCTGGGCACCCAGGTTGACAGTGACCTTTTGTTTGACACTCACATTGCCAGGGTAGTTTGGAAGGCCTTCTACATTGGCCACCTCATCATGCAGTGATTCACATCTAGATCAAGGGAGGTCATTGTTCCCCTGTACTCATCACTCATCAGACCAATGATTGCATACAATGCCCCATTCAGATTGGATGGGCCCACAAATTCCTCGACAGGAGGTGAAAGGGTCTGAAACATATTTCTTATGCTGCCCGACTGAAGGAATTCCAGCTGTATTCAGTCACTGTCTGCTCGGAGGTGACCTGTGCCTGACATACAAGGCTATGTCCAACCCAGAATTAATGAACATGCTTCACCTCAAGACCTCTACATCCATCAGAACTACAAGGGCAGGAGACCTAAACCTCAACACAGATATTAATAGGATGTGCTGGAGGGACAGATTCATCACCCAGAGAGTCCATATGCTGTGGAACAACATTCTGGTACATGTGAGGCTGAGCACCTCACTGGCTTTGTTCAAGTGAGATCTTGACCAATGGATGGGAGATTGCAGGTATACCCCAGGGATAACCTCAGTATCACTGCTTGACAGAGGCACAGCAAAATAATGGGCATATTATCCATCAACTTGCAGGGGTGGCAAAAGCCACAAAACTCTGGGCTAGGCTTATTAATGCCCTAGGGCAGATAGCCTAGTATGAACCTATGAACCTATGGACATAGGCCTGGGGCAGTTCCTGCTATTAGGACAGTGGTCTGCAGCAAGCTATATAGTAGTAGTCGGTTTTAGCCACTGGTTTTTGACCATGGCTATTCCATGTTGCTTCTTGTTGTGGTACAAACATGGGTGTGTGGTTATCCATGCTATTTATTGCTAGTCACCCTCATTTTGTATCTTGTTCCATGTTTTTGCACATGTACATCACTGTATGACGTGCAGCTGTTTCCATGAGGGTCATATGCGTGGATATGGATGTTAGTTGGGGTCCTCAGGTGTGCATATTGTACATGATATTACATTACTTAACACATGGCATTCATGCCTCAGGTGGTGCTGCAGGGCCACCTCTGTCGGGTACACATACTACACTCCCTGTACGTTTGGAAGCAGGTTGTGTCATGTTAGGCATCCCTGTTACTGTATGAGTGAGTCAGAGCGGGTATCAGTCCCAGTGTTCCTACTGACCAAGCGTATGTGCTATGTGTTGCCTCTTTGCCAAGGCCAGGGCATACTGGGCATGCCTCCTTCTGCCTACTGGGACAAGGTCAGGTTGTTCCTCCTCCGAGTCACCCCCTGCCTGTGGTGGCCTTGGCAATGGTGGGGGGATGTTTGGCCCAGCCCTGTGCTGGTCCTGCTGCAGCTGTTTCCGCAGGATCATATTATGTAGCATAGCACATATCATGATCATTTGGGTACATGTAGTTGGTGTGTACTGCAAAGCTCCACTAGACGTGTTCAGACACCGGAACCGTGACTTGAGCAGCCCAAACACACGCTCTATGATATTACGTGTTTGTGCGTGTGCCTCATTATGGCATTCCTGTTCAGGTGTGTGTGCATTTCTGATGGGTGTCATCAGCCACGGCTCAAGTGCATAGCCTGCATCCCCCACTAGGTGTCCGTGTGGGAAGTCCCCATTGGCAAATGATTGGTACAGCTGCGTCAGATGCCAGATGTGGGAATCGTGGTAGCTCCCAGGGCAGCCAGCACACACATTCATTATTATGCCCTGGGCATCACACACGACCTGGCAGTTGATGGAGGGGTATCCCTTGCGGTTAATGTAGGCTCTACCCCGGTCACCGGCTGGTGCTTTGATGCGTATGTGCGTGCAGTCTATTGCACCCAGCACCTCAGGGTATCCCGCTATTTGCTGGAAGAGACGCATATTGCTGTCCTCAACCTCACGGTCATTAGGGACATATATATGATCACTGACATGTGCTGACATGGCATCCAGGAACTGGTGCAGTACTCTGGAGGCTGATGCCTGTGATATCCCCATCATATCACCAGTTGGTCTCTGGAAGGTACCTGTTGCTAGTATTCTTAGGCCAACACATACCTTGGTTTCTACTGGGATGGGTTCCCCTCTGTTGGTTCTGTGTGTGAGATATGGCCTGCACAGCTCAACAATCTGCTGCAGAAGGTCTCTGTTCACTCTGTAGCGCTCTACTATCTCCAGCTCATGTAACCCATGGTAGGTGACCCTGGGCCTGTATACTCTTCTCCTTCTCCTCACTCTGGGTTGTCTGTCAGCATCTGCATTGTCACCACCCTCAGCAATTCGCCTATGCCTGATTATAATAGCCATGGCAGGCCCTAGCATTTCTGCTCTGAGTTCAGCTTTTTTCAGTTTTCAATTCTGATAGCTTAGTTTCTGGCAGTATCTCTTGTGAGAAACAGCCTGCACTGCTCTTTGTTGTGTTTTAAGTGCTGGGTTGGGCTTCTCGTCTGCCTGTGTAATTGCCTACTTCTAAGTGTTTCCACTAATTAACTCTAGTAGTAGCTTCTGTCAGTTTCCATGTATTTTAGTTGTTTCCTGTTTCCTCTCTGTTTCCTGAGGGAGCAATGTGCACACCAGCTTAAACACGCTTACAGTCACTTAAACACGCATACACATCCTTACGGTGTTACACGCGCACACATCCTTACGGTGTTAGCTAGGCTGATTCATGCTAAAGCGCGTGCACACTGCCTTCCACACGCGTGCATGCCCGCAAACCGTTGTAAGCGGTTTGCAACACGCTCCACATGTTGAACCTGCCTTGCAGCGGCGCTGCAGCGCTGCACGTATATCAAGAAACTTTGAGTGTAGGGATAGCGTATACCCTCAATTTCTTGACTTTCCTAGTGTTCTGTTGAGACACACCTCCCTCCCTGATGTCTGTCTGTCATCTGTTACCTTACATTGCCCTCCAATCTGGTACATTTCTTTCTATCCTTCCCCCCCGTGATGTCACCTACCTCTTACTCTGTTCCTCCCCCTTCTCTAAGTCTTACACTACTCAGAAAGTGCTCATTACCTATGTGGCAGTGTGATTCAGTATTGTAACCCTCATTTACATAGGATTGCCTAGTAATGACTAGTTACATGTCTTACACGGAGCTTCCCCCCCTTGACAACCACTACACGGAGGCCATATTGTTTTTGGTCTGCAAGTCCCTCCATTGACATTCAATGTACTACATAAATCCCACAATTGTGGGCTTATAAGCTCGGTTTTAGTTTTAGGTGGCGCACCCGTTTGCTGGTGTGCGCTGCAGTTAAACCCAGAAATCCGTGAAAAAAAAAAGTTATATAACTTATTTTTGCAACACTTTTTCATGCCAATGGCCACATATTTGGCCATTGGCATGTAATGAAACATATGCACCCTTTATTTGGAGCTGACATAGCTCCGTTTTAATTTTGCAGAAATGTACTCAGTTGTCAGCTGAGTATATTTCTGCAGCTAACGTCTGTTACGGACTGGTTTTGGCCGTGGATCACTCAAATACCTCATTTGCATATCTTGAGCTGCAAATGAGGTATTAGCATTTCACGCCTTGATCCGTGTAAGAGACGTGTTAACTGTCTCTTACGGAGATTTGGGCTGTTCCTGAATCAGGAGGCTTACACGGAGGCTTACACTACTCTTGAACTCCGTGTAAGCCTTCCTGAATCTGGCCCTGTTTCTTTGCTACAGGTTATTCAAAAAAAAAAAAAGAAACTTTCAAGTCCTTATGACTTTTCATAAGTGTTATATAAAAAGTAAGTCTAACATATTGTATTCGGACTTCATTGGGAATAACTATAAACATTGATTTTATATCTAAAGTCACCAATAATAAATTTATTAAATCATTTTCATGTGACCAACAATGAAGTGAGTTTAAAAATGCATTTGTGCATTTTATATAACTTATACTATGTACCAATAAGCCATGTACTTCTTTTTCTAAATACTTTGATAAAGCAACAGTGACCCATCTACTACCTGATACTAATTGCCTCATGGATGATGGGTGGTGTGGCTAACTCCTTGTGTATTTTTGGTAGGCCATGCATAACAGGGGTTATTGGATGGGCTACATAAAAATAATTATAACGATCTGGTAAAATTGAGAATTCCATCAAAACATCATGAAAAAAAATCTTTTAATTTGTGTATAATATATTTGACTTCTAATATACTAAATTTCTTAAATATATGCTCATCTTGTAACAAAACTGGTGAGAATCTTTTTTGAATTAACTTCATACTACTAATGAGGCTAGTGAGACTCCTATTCGAGTATTAGCTGAAAAATACACTATTATGAAAAAACTGCATGAATTAGAAGCCCTGGTACAAAAATTTAAGAGTTGCAGTGGCAAAAATTAAGTTTATCAAAATATAGCAAACTTGGTAGTGTACCTAGGGACCTAAGAATTATCAAAATGCCCACCAATGGGAACAAGTATTCCAACCTATTGAAAAAAAATGGCAGGAGCTTAATTTGCAACTAAGTGTTAATTATCTGAGACTTATGAATGATTTATTTTCTCAGACTGAGATCAAATAATTCAAACATATTGAACCACTTGAACAGGAAATTGTTAGCTCTGCCTTATTCAACTCAAGCTCTACTGAATTTCAGTGTATGCTTAAAAAAATAGAAATTTTTGAAAGTAAACTAATCACTTCTAAAAAACGGAAGTTTGCTCATGACTTAAATAACTTTAATAATGTCAATGTGTTTCACTGGTTGAGAATAGCTGTTTGTAACTCAGATACATCAGACCTCACCCATATATTTTCTAACATAAGTGCAAATCCACATATTAATAGCTATATTCCTGCCCGTATTTCTGATGATACTAATAGAGACAATACGGTAATTACAAGCCTTGAGGACAACCAATCAGCTCATTTGAGAACTTCTGAAACTGATTTGGATAGATTCACACCTGCTGCTTCTGTAACATCACCTCAGTCAGCCCGCCTAGTTATATATTACAAAAAAAAAAGAAGTAAAAAGTTCACATAGAAAAAACAATCAGCAAAAAAAAAAAAAAAAGAAAAATCTAGCAAGGCTAGACTTTCCACTGTTTGATTCCTTAAACCTCTTATATTAGAGGCAGCATAGAACATATACAAATGAACCTTTAAGGACATCAGGTGTTTCATCTTATCACAATTCTGAAGGTCCATTACTTTTTTGTTTTTAAGTCTATTTATGGGAAAAAATCAGGCCAATAAAGCCAAACTCCAATAGATGTGGACATGAATGTTTCAGCCTTCTTATAACATCATCAGTACAGCATAAGTGGAATACTTGGCTAATATTTAGAAACACAGGGTTGTCATACCCAGCTGATATCCATAAGCATTAAGGGATCTGCAAAATATCCCAACCAACACACTAAAAAATGAAGTAAAAAGGTTACACAGAAAAAACAATCAGTAAAAGCCCAAAGGAAAAAATCTAGCAAGGCTAGACTTTTTACTCTGTGACTTCTTAAACCTCTTTCATTAGAGGCAACATGGGATATATGCAAATGACCCTTTAAGGACATCAGGTGTTTCAGCTTATAGCAATTCTTAATGTCCATGATTTTTTTGTTTTTTTAAGTCTATTTATGGACAAATTCAGGTGAATAAAGTCAAATTCCAGTAGCTGTGGGTATGCATGTTTCAGCATTCTTATGGCATCATCAGCATAGCATAAGTGTAATGATTGGCCTCTTATACAAGAGGTTTAAGGACTCACACAGTGGAAGGCCTAGCCTTGCTAGATTTTTCTTTTGGCTTTTACCGATTGTTTTTTTCCTGTGTGACCTTTTTACTTCATTGTTTTGGTTTATTGGTCGGGATATTTTGCAGACACCCTAATGCTTATGGATATCAGCTGGGTATGATAACCCTGTAACTCTAACACTAACGTAACATTCCACTTATGCTGTGCTGATGATGAAAATAAGAAGGCTGAAACATGCATCCCCACTAGGTGTCCGTGTGGGAAGTCCCCATTGGCAAATGATTGGTACAGCTGCGTCAGATGCCAGATGTGGGAATCGTGGTAGCTCCCAGGGCAGCCAGCACACACATTCATTATTATGCCCTGGGCATCACACACGACCTGGCAGTTGATGGAGGGGTATCCCTTGCGGTTAATGTAGGCTCTACCCCGGTCACCGGCTGGTGCTTTGATGCGTATGTGCGTGCAGTCTATTGCACCCAGCACCTCAGGGTATCCCGCTATTTGCTGGAAGAGACGCATATTGCTGTCCTCAACCTCACGGTCATTAGGGACATATATATGATCACTGACATGTGCTGACATGGCATCCAGGAACTGGTGCAGTACTCTGGAGGCTGATGCCTGTGATATCCCCATATCACCAGTTGGTCTCTGGAAGGTACCTGTTGCTAGTATTCTTAGGCCAACACATACCTTGGTTTCTACTGGGATGGGTTCCCCTCTGTTGGTTCTGTGTGTGAGATATGGCCTGCACAGCTCAACAATCTGCTGCAGAAGGTCTCTGTTCACTCTGTAGCGCTCTACTATCTCCAGCTCATGTAACCCATGGTAGGTGACCCTGGGCCTGTATACTCTTCTCCTTCTCCTCACTCTGGGTTGTCTGTCAGCATCTGCATTGTCACCACCCTCAGCAATTCGCCTATGCCTGATTATAATAGCCATGGCAGGCCCTAGCATTTCTGCTCTGAGTTCAGCTTTTTTCAGTTTTCAATTCTGATAGCTTAGTTTCTGGCAGTATCTCTTGTGAGAAACAGCCTGCACTGCTCTTTGTTGTGTTTTAAGTGCTGGGTTGGGCTTCTCGTCTGCCTGTGTAATTGCCTACTTCTAAGTGTTTCCACTAATTAACTCTAGTAGTAGCTTCTGTCAGTTTCCATGTATTTTAGTTGTTTCCTGTTTCCTCTCTGTTTCCTGAGGGGGAGCAATGTGCACACCAGCTTAAACACGCTTACAGTCACTTAAACACGCGTACACATCCTTACACGGTGTTACACACGCGCACACATCCTTACACGGTGTTAGCTAGGCTGATTCATGCTAAAACGCGTGCACACTGCCTTCCACACGTGCATGCCCGCGCAAACCGTTGTAAACGGTTTGCAACACGCTCCCACATGTTGAACCTGCCTTACACGCGCGCCAAGATGCACGTATATCAAGAAACTTTGAGTGTAGGGATAGCGTATACCCTCAATTTCTTGACTTTCCTAGTGTTCTGTTGAGACACACCTCCCTCCCTGATGTCTGTCTGTCATCTGTTACCTTACATTGCCCTCCAATCTGGTACATTTCTTTCTATCCTTCCCCCCCCCGTGATGTCTCCTACCTCTTACTCTGTTCCTCCCCCTTCTCTAAGTCTTACACTACTCAGAAAGTGCTCATTACCTATGTGGCAGTGTGATTCAGTATTGTAACCCTCATTTACATAGGATTGCCTAGTAATGACTAGTTACATGTCTTACACGGAGCTTCCCCCCCTTGACAACCACTACACGGAGGCCATATTGTTTTTGGTCTGCAAGTCCCTCCATTGACATTCAATGTACTACATAAATCCCACAATCGTGGGCTTATAAGCCGGTTTTAGTTTTAGGTAGCGCACCCGTTTGCTGGTGTGCTGCAGTTAAACCCAGAAATCCCGTGAAAAAAAAAGTTATATAACTTATTTTTGCAACACTTTTTCATGCCAATGGCCACATATTTGGCCATTGGCATGCTTAATGAAACATATGCACCCTTTATTTGGAGCTGACATAGCTCCGTTTTTAATTTTGCAGAAATGTACTCAGTTGTCAGCTGAGTATATTTCTGCAGCTAACACGTCTGTTACACGGACTGGTTTTGGCTTCGTGGATCACTCAAATACCTCATTTGCATATCTTGGAGCTGCAAATGAGGTATTGAGCATTTCCACGCCCAGTCCGTGTAAGAGACGTGTTAGCTGTCTCTTACACGGAGATTTGGGCTGTTCCTGAATCAGGAGGCTTACACGGAGGCTTACACTACTCTTGAACTCCGTGTAAGCCTTCCTGAATCTGGCCCTGTTTCTTTGCTACAGGTTATTCAAAAAAAAAAAAAGAAACTTTCAAGTCCTTATGACTTTTCATAAGTGTTATATAAAAAGTAAGTCTAACATATTGTATTCGGACTTCATTGGGAATAACTATAAACATTGATTTTATATCTAAAGTCACCAATAATAAATTTATTAAATCATTTTCATGTGACCAACAATGAAGTGAGTTTAAAAATGCATTTGTGCATTTTATATAACTTATACTATGTACCAATAAGCCATGTACTTCTTTTTCTAAATACTTTGATAAAGCAACAGTGACCCATCTACTACCTGATACTAATTGCCTCATGGATGATGGGTGGTGTGGCTAACTCCTTGTGTATTTTGGTAGGCCATGCATAACAGGGTTATTGGATGGGCTACATAAAATAATTATAACGATCTGGTAAAATTGAGAATTCCATCAAAACATCATGAAAAAATCTTTTAATTTGTGTATAATATATTTGACTTCTAATATACTAAATTTCTTAAATATATGCTCATCTTGTAACAAAACTGGTGAGAATCTTTTGAATTAACTTCATACTACTAATGAGGCTAGTGAGACTCCTATTAAGTATTAGCTGAAAAATACACTATTATGAAAAACTGCATGAATTAGAAGCCCTGGTACAAAAATTTAAGAGTTGCAGTGGCAAAAATTAAGTTTATCAAAATATAGCAAACTTGGTAGTGTACCTAGGGACCTAAGAATTATCAAAATGCCCACCAATGGGAACAAGTATTCCAACCTATTGAAAAAAATGGCAGGAGCTTAATTTGCAACTAAGTGTTAATTATCTGAGACTTATGAATGATTTATTTTCTCAGACTGAGATCAAATAATTCAAACATATTGAACCACTTGAACAGGAAATTGTTAGCTCTGCCTTATTCAACTCAAGCTCTACTGAATTTCAGTGTATGCTTAAAAAAATAGAAATTTTTGAAAGTAAACTAATCACTTCTAAAAAACGGAAGTTTGCTCATGACTTAAATAACTTTAATAATGTCAATGTGTTTCACTGGTTGAGAATAGCTGTTTGTAACTCAGATACATCAGACCTCACCCATATATTTTCTAACATAAGTGCAAATCCACATATTAATAGCTATATTCCTGCCCGTATTTCTGATGATACTAATAGAGACAATACGGTAATTACAAGCCTTGAGGACAACCAATCAGCTCATTTGAGAACTTCTGAAACTGATTTGGATAGATTCACACCTGCTGCTTCTGTAACATCACCTCAGTCAGCCCGCCTAGTTATATATTACAAAAAAAAAAGAAGTAAAAAGTTCACATAGAAAAAACAATCAGCAAAAAAAAAAAAAAAAGAAAAATCTAGCAAGGCTAGACTTTCCACTGTTTGATTCCTTAAACCTCTTATATTAGAGGCAGCATAGAACATATACAAATGAACCTTTAAGGACATCAGGTGTTTCATCTTATCACAATTCTGAAGGTCCATTACTTTTTTGTTTTTAAGTCTATTTATGGGAAAAAATCAGGCCAATAAAGCCAAACTCCAATAGATGTGGACATGAATGTTTCAGCCTTCTCATAACATCATCAGTACAGCATAAGTGGAATACTTGGCTAATATTTAGAAACACAGGGTTGTCATACCCAGCTGATATCCATAAGCATTAAGGGATCTGCAAAATATCCCAACCAACACACTAAAAGCCCAAAGGAAAAAATCTAGCAAGGCTAGACTTTTTACTCTGTGACTTCTTAAACCTCTTTCATTAGAGGCAACATGGGATATATGCAAATGACCCTTTAAGGACATCAGGTGTTTCAGCTTATAGCAATTCTTAATGTCCATGATTTTTTTGTTTTTTTAAGTCTATTTATGGACAAATTCAGGTGAATAAAGTCAAATTCCAGTAGCTGTGGGTATGCATGTTTCAGCATTCTTATGGCATCATCAGCATAGCATAAGTGTAATGATTGGCCTCTTATACAAGAGGTTTAAGGACTCACACAGTGGAAGGCCTAGCCTTGCTAGATTTTTCTTTTGGCTTTTACCGATTGTTTTTTTCCTGTGTGACCTTTTTACTTCATTGTTTTGGTTTATTGGTCGGGATATTTTGCAGACACCCTAATGCTTATGGATATCAGCTGGGTATGATAACCCTGTAACTCTAACACTAACGTAACATTCCACTTATGCTGTGCTGATGATGAAAATAAGAAGGCTGAAACATGCATGTCCACAGCTAGTGGGATATGACTTTATTGGTCTGAATTTGTCCATAAATAGACTTAAAAAGAAAAAAAAAAGTCATGGACATTCAGAATTGCCATACAGCTGAAATACCTGATGTCCTTAATGGGTCATTTGCATATATTCCATGTTGCCTCTAATACAAGAGGTTTAAGGAATCTCACAGTGGAAAGTCTAGCACTGCTAGATTTTACTTTCAGCTTAGTTATAAATGTCATCATTAACACTGACTCTTCTGAAATTTATGCAAAAGAAAATCAGAAAGAATGGAAAACTACAACAATAACAGCAACGGCTGATTTTTTTAGAACCCAGCAGCCATTTAGCACAGTGAGCAGTAAAACTCAAGCTCCCATTAAAAATACCATCTTTGATGAGGTCCAAAAGCAATATGAGAGGAAGAAGCAGAATAAGAGGACAAAACAAATGGCTAACCATACCAACTCAGATGGGGTCATGAACCTTCATGAAGGTAGGACCAATGACCAGGAGCCAAGTAAAAAGTTAAATGCATTAAGTCATAAAGTATGGCATTTGTCTAAAATTATTTTAATAGATACTGAATTACAACTCATTGATAAAAGGGTCTCTTATATTCCTGCTATAGATGGTATTTTAAATGACTGTCTATCTGAGCTCAGGTTGTTTGTTTGTAACCTTGACTTAAAAATACATTTAAGAACAGTGAATTTAATTATGATATACAACTGAAACGGGCTAGTACATTAATTTCTAATAGCATCCCCAGTACTATAGCATTTTATAAGATGTGTGAAAATGAATTATACCAAATATTTTTGAACAGAATAGAAATAAGTATTATAAGAGAATAACACATTAATGAATGTGGCCAAAAGAGATGACATTATTATAAAATAGGCTGACAAATGGAGAAAAACAGTAATAATGAACACTCAAGATAATATAAAATGAATGTTAGTTTTGTTACAGGATGAGTATTCATTTAAGAAAATTAGTACATTAGAAGTCAATAATATTATATACAAAGTAAATGCTTTTATATATGATCTTTTAATGGAATTTTCAATTTCACCAGATCTTTATAATTATTTATTTGCAGCCCATCCCATAACTCTGTTATGTACGTCCTACCAAAAATACACAAGGATTTAGCACCACCACCCATTACTCATAAGGCAATAGTATCAGGTAGCATATGAGTCTCTACTGCTTTATCAAAGTATTTAGAAAAAGACGTACATAGCTTATTAGTACATAGTATAAGTCATATAAAACACAACAATGATTTTTTTTAACCCCACTTCACTGTTGGTAACAAGAAAATGATTTAAGGAACTTATTATTGGTGACATTAGATATAAAATCACTGTTTATGGTTATTCCCAATGAAGTAGGGCTACAATATGTTAGAAAATTTTGATGTGCTTACAGTGAATTTTCTGTAACAAAAATCAATACGATATGTTCTGTGCTTAAAATTGTACTTTGTAATACTGTGCTTATGTTTAGAAATGACTTATTTCACCCACTATTAGGGTAGCAATGGGAACCATAGTAGTGAGTATCTACACTAAACTAGTACTTTCAAAATGGGAAGAGTTATTTGTTTATGGCCATGGTACATTTTATAACATAGAGTTAATCATTTATAAAAGATTTGTGGATGATATTTTCCTCCTTTGGAAGGGAAATAATGACATACTGTATGCATTTGCTGAATATTTACAAAATACTATAGATTTTCTCTCTTTTGAACTGACATTTTCAAATGATAATGTGAAAGTTCTGTTTTCCAAACAGCTTTATTGAATTATTAATTGTGGCAAAGGCAAATTTGCATTCATATAAAAGTAAGCACACCATATCAAACTAACAAACATTATACTTCACAAATATTGCTATACATCATATAACCTAACCAACATTATATATATATTATTAAATTCCTTACTTCTTTTTTTAAAAAAAAAAACATCTTTATTAAACCATCACTGGGCTCCTATTACATCATCAAACTTTTAGAAGTTTGAACCACATATGGTCGTGACCATATGTTCGAATTTGTAAATGTTTGAGTGTGTGAATGGAAATCTCCATAAACAGAGGTTTCCATTCACTTCAATGTGGTGCGATCTCTGAGTTGGTATATTTATGTAGTGGGGGGTGAGGGGGTTGCAGGGGCCTTGCTCCTCTACTTACAACATTTTATTTTGTTGTCCGTTGTGTTTTTAATTTTTTAGGTAGTCAAAGTTATGTAACTTCAAACATAATGGTCTGACTATTAGGTGTTCGAAGTTACGTAACTTCGGCTATGTTATATAGACCCCTAATCACTTACTACATAGGCAATCATACATTTATATAAATGAAAACAAACCACACCGACATGCTACTAGTTGGAAGCATATTATATCACTTATAATCTACTCAATCTTTCTTACTCAAACATTAAATAGCTCATTCAAGGCCTGTCACCTTTTAAACTTCATTCCTTACCTGCATATACTGTTCCCACAATTCTCATTTTTTCCTATGTAGTTTGCCCCTGCCTTTTTCTAAAGATCTCAATTACACTTGTTTTTTTTTTCTCTGTTACTATATTCACTACTTCCAGTATAGCTGGTTTAGATTTTGATTTCCATTTTCCAGTAATTGCTTTTTTGGCAGCCACCATTATTAGACACAGCAGGACCGTACCATGTCTAGGCAATTCCGATTTTGTATAATAGCTCAGAAAAATCATCTCCCTCATCAGACCAATCTACCCACCCAACATCTCCAACAGTGTATCCCACAGGGAATCCTTAAAGTCCACCATTTCACCATACTCCCAGAAAATATGTTCACTATTATCTCTTTCTTCCCCTTCAAACCTACAACATTTGCTGTCTGCCTGTGGAAACATTCTCTGGACTCTACTAGGAGTCTAAAAATATCTATGTAAACATTTCTAGGCTAAAGTCCTTAATCTTCTGGATGCATATTTGGGAGACATATATATATCCTCCCATTGTTTTTTTTTTTTTTTTTTTTTTTTGTTTTGCAAAATGCTTATCCAAACTCTCTTCCCAATCCTTTCTAACCTCCTCTGGTTGATTTTTATAATTATAATGCAATATTTTATATGCTCTTCTAATTATTCCTTTTTTAATGGTAGTGTCTATTCTAGATTCTATTAAAAACTCTACTAGTGCTGATCTTTTATTTAGGATCCCCCTTTTTCTTTCTCTTTGCCTATGCCCTGATATCAATCCCTGACAGAGTAGGTAATCTCTAACCTGCAGTCTAAATAAATTCTTGGCATCTTCCCATTCTATCATCTTTCCCTCCCTAGTTAATTGCTCCTGATACTTTAGTTCCTTTTCCAGTTTTCTTCAATAAATTCCAGCCTACTCTTGCCTATTGTCTGTATCCCACATTCTAGTCATCCTTATCAGCAGAATCTCCTTTCTCCATTCTCATGCTGGTTTTGAATTTAAAATAATTGTTGCTACTTTATGGCTATAATATGTTGTATGATTATTGTTATTCTCTTTAAAGGCCTGCATCCAAAATCACAGTCTCTCTTTGTTTCTTGAGCTTCCCCCTGTTTCATCATAATCTCTTTCCATTTTGAATTATAGTTTACTGTTTGTGCTATGTACAGGAGTCTTAACTGTGTAGATCTGAAATACCCCTTCAAATTGGTAATATCAATCCTCCCTGTTCTACTGGAAGAATCAGCCTATCCCACGTGACTCCTGCCATCCTCCCCTTCCAGACAAAGTCCTCCAGCTCTTTATTAATTGCTATCCACAACTTCTCTTCTGGTTGATAAAAATATGCCTGGCCTGTATATAACACTAAAGGGACTAAAAGCATTTTAACTGCTTGTATCTTACTATCCTATAACAAAGCATCCATTTTCGCAGTTTTGTATTATTGTTTGCTTAGTCTCATCCTACATTTCTTTAGCTGTCACACTAGAATGATTTTTAATCCATACTCCTAAATACTTCATTTTATCATGTCCCCACAAATATGGATATTCCTGAACCAGTTAATTTGTGGGTACATAATTTACCATTATTGCCTATATTTTAGCATCATTCATTTTGTATCCCGAAAATATCTGAATCTGTCTCAAAATGTTCCACAACACTGTAATGTCTTTTTCTGGTTTTATCAAAGATAGTCTTTCTTGACTACCATACCAATTATATCATTGAATTTCTGAGTACCTTATTTTCTTTGCCAATAGTTCTCAATATAATACAAATAATAAAAGGGACAGATGACATCACATGTCTGCTTCCTCTGCTCAAGCAGAAATAATCAGAGAGGTCTCCATCCACTTTAATTTTTACCTCCGATCCTTCATATATCCTCCTAATCAATGTTATAATATTTTTTCAGGAAATGCAAATGCTTCCATTGCCCTGCTCATAAAGTCCCAGCTTACTCTGTCAAATGCTTTCTCCACATCAAGACCCACCAGCAATGATGGTATTTCCTTAAATTCTACTTCCTTCTGGATCATCAGTGTTCTGTTAATGTTGTCAAATGTTTTGCCTCCCCTCCACAAAACCACACCGATCCATATCTATCAGTTTTGGCATTATTTTTGCTATTTCTTTAGCCACTATAGACATAAACACTTTATAATCATAGTTTAGTATTACAATGGGCCTGTATGAAGCTTGATCTTATGGCTATTTACCCTCTTTAGGTATCACAGCTACCACTGCTTTCTTCCAGGACTGTGGTACTTCTCCTGTTAAGATACTATTAAACAAAACCTTCCAGATGTTTATCCATTTATTCCTCCTAGCTTCCAAACCCTCTACAGGAATATCATCTATTCCTGGGGACATTCTTGTAGATTGGTTATACATCATAATTTTTATCTCATCTCCTCCTATCCTAACTGTCAGTACTTGAGCCTCTTCTACCTCAAACCTTGGCATATTTATTTCTTGCATAGACATTTCCATTTGTATCTTTTCTTGATGTTCATATTTCTCTACTTTATAGAGACTCTCATAGAATTTCTGAATTATTTCTAATACCTCTACAGCATCTCTTGTCACCTTCCATGTTATAGGCTCCTTATGTTTGGCAACAGCCCTTTCTACTTTCTGTTGCCTGTGTCATTGTACTAAAAGTTTTTGTGCTCTTGTGTTATTATCAAAAAACAGTTGCTTAACAGCATTCGATCTAAGCTTGTGCACATTATCGATGTAGTCCCTTAATTTCTGCCTAGCATTCTGGAGTTGATCCTCTTCTTGTTCTGTGAGATTCCCCCTATTCTGCAATATTTTAACATTTGTCAGTCCCTCTAAATAATTCTTGTTACTTCTTTACCATAGGAGGTTACTAGGCTAATGACCTTAGGGCCCTTACAAGCCAGCCAAACTGTACCCATACTTCCAAGATTATCACCTGTCCCCCCTGTCCAAGAGGGACATAAGTGGAACCCCTGGGCTGAATTTATGGTTACCCATCCAATCATGCAGATTGTGTTTGAAGAGGGCAAATAAGGTGCTCTGCTTGACATGAAGAGGGAGTTTGTTCCAAAGGTGTGTTAACCTATGGGAGACAAATCTGTCCCTCCAGCAGGTTATATTAATGTCACATACCAGGTTAAGACTTTTAGAATGAGTAATCTGTGTACCATTTGACTTACAAATAGGCAGCATTTCCAATAAAGCAGTGTCAAAGATTCCCTTATATGCAAGGCAGAGATTGCTTCTGAGTAGTCTATGAAAAAGAATAAAGTGACAGTGATTTCAGCATAGGACAGATGCTGAAAGATGAAAAATATGGAATGCCCTTCTTACCACTGCAGAGACATGGTGATTAAAGGTAAGGTTGCTGTCAACCTGTGTGCCCAGGTCTTAATTTTCCATTTTAATAATCCTTTAATATTTACATGTGCAAATAATGAATCTTGTCTCCATCAAAACATGATGAAAAGGTCAGAAAATTAACTGTGTTATTTATATAATATAAAAATCCCTCCAATCTGCAAAAGGTATCCTTCCATAAAATAAAAATATCATCCAAAAATCAGGTATACATGACCAGATACTTATTATAAGGGCTATTAAACACATATTTGTCTTCCCACTTGGCCATGACATAATTCACAAAGAATGGGTTGCAAGTGGTCCTAATGGCCACCCCTGTTGTTTGTCTGAAAAATTGGCCTTCAAAATGTAAAAAGTTGTTTCTCAAGACCACATCCTTTAAATGTGTCATGGCCACTGTTCTCCAGCTTTCCATTTGGAAATGTTAATTTATTTGTTCTTCAAAATACTCTAGCCATTCCTGATGAGGAATTACTGAAAATAAATTGTGAACATCTATAATCACAAAATGAAACTAGTGTCAAAACCAACCCAATTCAATTTACTCAAAAATTGTCAGGAATCTTTGCATACTTGATCTGTTTTGTCTAACCCACCTTTTTAACATGAATCTAAAAAATTTCCTGTAAAACATATTTTTGGCCTTGCTCCATCTACATTCAGCTGAAAAGGGGTATTATTAAGATCAGAATGGATTTTTGGTGTCCCAAAAATCTGTGCTACCACTGGTTTAGGGTTAATCATAAATTTAAATTACTTTTCAGAAATCTGTCCCTGCATCCCCATATCCTGTTACATTTGGTCAATTCTTAAGTATGCAACATTAATTTCATTCCTTGCCACTTCTTCATAAATATCTGACATTAAAATCTCATTCATACTATTCAAGTAATCAACCCTTTCCATAACCACAAACCCAACCCCCCTTGCCAGGTTTCATAACTCTTATACTCATGTCTGCACATGTATCTAATAATAGTTCTTTCTCACTATTATTCAAATTACAAAATGCAGTTTGACATTTTTCAGACAGTACTTTTTTAATATCTATCTCACAAAATTTTTCAAATTGTTGAACTAGATGTAATGGGGGGTTGAAAATACTAGGTTTTTACAAACTACAACATGTTTAATTATGTGATTCAACAAAATAGAAACATTTAATTTTCAACAAAATAGTTTTTTAAGTCCATGATAGAGAAATGAAAGCTCATAGCTCTTTTTTTTTGTTTGTTTTAATAAAAGTTAAAGTGGCTTCTGTTGTGTATTTTAACTGCACTGCTGATATTTGTCTTTCTGTATTACCAATGTTTGTCTTTGGATGTATTGTTTTCATTGGACTTCCTACTCATTTGTTGGATTGGCTTCATTACACTACACGAGCCTCTTGTGTTGGTTATTAATTCCATGGCTGCATGTTACAGTTGGATACAGTAACAGAACATGCTTGAGAGACAGCTATAGCTGATTACATCAGCAAAGTCTGTTCAGAGGAAGATGGTAATAGCAGTGCCCCAGATGCTGTTGTAAAATGGTCTTTGTAATCTCAACAAAGTGAACACGCGCACACACACACACACACACACACACACACACACACACACACACACACACACACACACACACACACCAGTTGACTGCAGTGAGAACAGAACCCCTACTTATCTAAGTACACCGACTAGAGACCTCCATATTTAATGCAAGCTCCACAACACATGTCTGGTTTGGATATTGTAGGACAACACTTTACAATTGATGACATAAGCAGCATCTGGTGAGGAGAAGATGGTAATAGCAGTGTTATAAATTATCTCGTAAAATGCTCTCTCTAATGGCAACCAAGTGAACACTCACTCACACCAGTTGACTGCAGGGAGAACAGAACCCTTACCTATCTAAATGCACCAACTAGAGAACTCCAAATTTAATGCAAGTTCCACAGCAGCATAAGTCTAACATGGAGTGTTGGGCAATAGTTTATAAGTGATGACATCGGCAGTGTTTGGTGAGGAGAAGATGTCAATATCAGTGTCCCACATGCTCTCTCTCTCATGTCAGCCAAGTGGTCACATACACCCACCCTCCCACACACACACACACACACACACACACGCACACACACGCACACACACGCACACACACGCACACACCAGTAGACTGCAGTAAGAACAGAACCCCTACCCCTCTAAGTACACACACTACACACTTCCCTGTTTAACACAAGTGCCACAGCACAAGTCTGAATTTTACAAGGCTGTGGGACAATTTATAGTGGGAGACATCACTGGCTGTTTGAGAGAAGATGTTGGATGGCCTGTCTGAAATAGATAGCTAGCCATGTACAACTGTAAAGATATTGCAGATCTGCATGTTACCACATTGATGAGTGTGCAAAGTGTAGCATTTGCTGTGTTTCCAATATGCAGGTATACCTTAAAAAGACAGGTTTGCAAACTATTACCAAACATCTGTCCACATTACTGCAAGTATTTGAAAATCTGAATGCATATTGTCATTATAAGGGCACGCATCATATATAAGAAACCATTTGTTATTTATTTCTGTAGTGTAGTTCATACATTTGTGAACAAGTACTGAGATACCAAGTCTGATGTTCAAGGGTGGAGGTAACAGATGCTGTAGTGTAAGTATATGTCCTTTCCTTAAAAAGTGCCTTACTTTCTGTTTTTTTACATGCACTTTCAAGGGATGAAGACTAAATGAACAGTAAACATAAGTAATGCATGCTATCGTGCACTTTCCATAGTGCACCACTGAATAGTGGGTTTCCTCAAGCGATGGCAAAGTGTTTGTGCTTGTGAGATACACATTTATACTGCTTTCCCTGTGTGTATGTAGTTAAGTGGTGAGAAAACACAAGGCTCATTGCTAAAATTATGAGAGTTCTGAGTACAGAGTACAGGAAACAGTCCTGCTGCTTAGCTGTCTCTGTGGCACCAGGTGTAAATGCATTGACAGAGTTCTTTTGTAGCCCAGGTTATGTAAGGTTCAAATCCAAGTGTTTCTAATAGTTTTAAATATGCATTTATACTGCATTTGAATAATTCTTTATGCTATATTCACTGTGTGCTACCTTAGCAAAGCTTGTTTAAGTGGCATTGTGTGGCAGTAACTGCACCAATGATGATCCATTCATGGGTGCTTGGCATTTGCATACAATGTCAAACTCCATGTAAACAAAGAGGCCAAAAAGTGAAGGGATCCATTGTTTTTTTTTTTTTTTTTCGTTACTTATGTGTGTTGGTATGATTCTATTTTTGACCAGCTTAAAGGCGTTAAAATGGGTAGATAGGAAAGTGGTGAAATGGGGGGGGGGGCAAGCAGGGGAAAACACAATGGGAAAACAATATAGGAATTTGCAGGATGGAGGTAGGAAAGAACCACAACTTCCCACTTCTTCAACAGTACAAAATTGAAGTATGTATAGAATATTGGCTGAATTTGGACTGTTACCCCAATTAAGAGGGTGACAACAATGCAGTCATGTTGTATAGTCCAACTTGGAACAAGCCAATTTTCAGCGGAGGCCCGGGGAGAAATGCTTCAGATGCATGTCTTTGTAATATATATATATATATATATATATATATATTTGTGGAACAGGTGCCTATTTTCTTTTTTTTTTTTACTTCAGGAAGAGAGTAATGTTGGTTAAGGGATGAAGGTATATCTATGTCAGGTAGGTAGGTAGGCGAGGAAGCAGATGCAAACAAAGAGGACAAACAAGACAAGACACAGGGCTGGTGAGGGACACAAAATGTTGGGGGACACCATGATCAAGGTTATGGAGTAGAGAGCCGATATCCATGCCCATGAAACATGGGGACGGTGGGAATGTAGTCCTTACCTACAGCACTGTCATGACTGTCCACTTACTCCACTGGCAGTTGGAGTGCTTGAAATCTTCTCCTGCAGAACATAATTGAGAGCAGCCTCTTCATCCAGCATAGGTGTGCACCAATTATGCTATGCACGATCCTGTGCACCAACCTGGCTTCTCCTGCCAGTTGATAAAATTGTCCCCTCCACCACTGCTCCCAGGGGATACCACAGCACTAGTTGCTGGGGTAGTGCTACGTGATGTGGAAGGCACAGGTAATACAGGGCAGCAGAAGCAGTACTACCAGGTTGGGTGCCAGATATGCTGAACGGTGGTGCAGGAGCCATTGGAGTAGAGGTAGGCTGAGCCACAGGGGTTGGCCTACCTCCCTATGCTGTAAAGCACTTTGTGATTTCTCAGAGATAGATGACCTGGAAACATTTTGGCAACACACAGAAAAGAAACAGAAAAGTGTTGGGGTAAGAGAAAAAAAAGTGGCAAAATTAGTGCCTCATATGTAACAAATGATGCATTATCAAACTAATACAATATTTTATCTCAGCTTTTACATTTAAATATTCTTCTTAACAACTACAAACTATAAGCAGGGATTACTCAAAGTAATCCTTGAAATGTGCATATACTGCCCAGATGCTTGGTCCAGTTATACAGATTAAGTTAGCAGCAGGGCATTTATGCCACTTGTGTTGAAATTAAATTATGTAAAATAGTTAAAGTTAAAGGATTTTACTATATATTTGTTACTTGTGGTATTTGAACCCACAACGTCTGACTATGCTATTACTCTTAATTCCTATACTTGACTTCTGCTACAGGCTGAAGCATGCATGCTTGTTTTTACAGTTAGGATATGCATACTTACCTGGCTACACCTGTATAGAAAAAAAATAATTTAGCTAAAATAATAATGCTGTTGTGCTGCATACATAACACTTGCATCCCTCAGTCTCTTTAGGTGTTCAGCCTGGGCATCTCTATTCACCATAATTTCTGTACTGGATGTGGATTAAAGAGAAGAGAACAAGAGAAGAGCATCATGCAGACCAATCTTGGCTATATACAGCTTTCTATCTACTATAAAAATATCTCTATCAGTATACTTATACATCTGTGGGATATCACCAGTCCTAAACTCATCCATCCACCGGTCGAGTGTATCCCTCTTCCTCTTGCATTCTTTCAGGTCATTAAAGTGATGCTTACACCATTCTCCAGTGCATGGAATGCCAGTCACACTGGAGACAGCTTTGGCCAGACTATTTCAAGTCTCAGAGAATTTAACTCTGCCTCTTTAAAATGAGTCCAGTGAAGATTCTGGACTTCTCAACACCCTACCTCTGCACTCTAAATTAGGCACTTTCCCTTCTGCCACCAGACACTTCCAAAAAGAAAAAACAGCAATAGTTAAGAATGATTTCCCACCAATGTCTATTATTGCATTTACTTGTAGTTTGCAAATCGGAACAATGATCCCAACCTCATTTGCACAAAGTTAAGCAGACAGCAAAAGGGCCAAACAGAGAGGAAAGTAGTTTTGGAAATTGGAAGATTAATCTGACACTTGAAATTAGTTTGAGGGTTGTTTGCTGTTGGAACTGATAGGGATTTAACTTTGCAGACATTGACTGGTGGCATACATTTTATGACCTGACACATTTTTTGTGAGCTTTTACACACTGATAAAATTAATTTTTACAATGTGGGGTTCAAACCTATGCATAAGGGACAAAACATTTTCTTCCACAGTGGTGATTTTTCATCCTTGCCAAGAGCAAGTACTTCTCAGACATACACATTATTTACATATAAATATAGATGACAAATTGAGGGATTAACAGTGTATGTGTGTGACCTAACAAGGTCCAAGTTTATACATCCATGTGTATATGACTATTATTGATGTCTATAGACTATCCAAGGCCAGAGAAGACAATTATGATTACATAAACATATTAGTCAGTATGCCCTCACTCACAAAAATAATTCATATGAATTTATTAAAATTGACTGTACAGGAGTATGAAATAATTATTTTTATGTGAATTTTAATATAAAATAAAATGTAACGACAGTAAAAATATTTGGAATTTGCTGTATTAGAAAACTAAAACCATCTCTATTGCAGCCTTACACTTACAACTGCTGCCACAGCAATATTTAAAAAAAGCAATTGGATATTTTCATATTCATTATTAACTTCTGTGTTTTAAACACCATGCAATACCACTTACTGAGGTTGCAGTGTCCAACATACTTGATAGAATATATCTGTTTTGAAATTGTCAACTGTCCGCTTCCTCTCTGCAGGTGTTATAGACCTGCAGATGTTGGGGAAGGTTGCTAACCACTGCACAACACTGCTTAGCGGGTTTGTCTGATGGAATGCCAAAGATGCAAAAATGTATCCGTTTTTGAAATTGAGAATGTCTGCATCTGACTGCAGGCATTCTGTCTGCTTCGACTGTGGCCAGTAGTCCAGGTGTGCACTATGGTAAGTGATGCATAAATGTCAGAAGTGAAGCTGAACTTGATTTATCTGTGTGAGCAGTGCTTCTTAGGTTTCATCCTTAAAAGACAAATGCAGGACTTGAACCATTATCTTCAGATAGTATATACTATGTGGATCACCATATTAAGCAGATATTTTACACACACACACACATACGCACACACACACACACACACACACACACACACACACACACACACACACACACACACGCGCACACACACACCTGATTCAGACGTGTACTTTATGTATTGGTTATTAAGGAAGTACATTACATGACATTAATTGTATGTATCTGATTTCCATTCTAAGCTGCTCACTGCGCAAATACTGGTATTTAAAAAAAGAAAAGAATATATCAAATAAACAACATTATAAAATAAATGTTAATACACATGAAAGATTTTTACACAAGTCTGGATTTGAACTCTCACACCAATGAACCTATAAAATATAATAAGGTTGTCTTATCCCTCTTTGCCACAGAAACAGCTTTGCAGCAGCAATGAAAATCATTGTGCATAGAAACAAATCCAAAATCTTCCACAGTATTAAAAAGGCATATTTCATGTGTACAGCTCTGAGTTGTTTGTATGTGTTAATTTCAGATGTAGTGCAGTGAGTGATCACACAACCATTTATGACTCTTGTTTGCAGAAATGTAGCTCTGTCTTATCTTTGCATGGTGTTAATTTTTCTCTTATCCGAGCAGTAATCTGAGACATGCAGTCTATAAGACAGTTTGTATCATTGTCCTTAAAATGTATGAGAACATTAAATGACAATAATATACAATTTTCAAGAAATACAGGGTAATGAACAGAAAATGTGAAATGTGTGCTGCTAACTTACATTTAAAACCTTAATACAATTAATTCTATACGTTTTAATTGTAACCTGGCTGACACTCCCACTGTAGGTAAAAGAGTCAGATTGCTGATGTGTTTTCCTTCTCCTTACTGGTAATGCTTCACTGTTGCACTCCATTAGCAACAAACACTGAGGGAGTGCCTGCACTTTGTTTACATCTGCTACATGGAGCCAAGAATTTGGGAGTCAGCAATTCTAATGAGTTCACATCTCATTTGCATCTTCACCATGCTCACAGGCCTGAATTTACACTATAAAAATGTAACCGTCTACCTAGGGAAACTGAAGGTGAGGAGACTAGTTTATGTAGATGATGCAGAAGAAGATTGCTATTACTTTGGATTTATCTGCACAGAAGACTATTGATCTTGATAAGGTATAATTGCATTTTTCAGTTATATACTGGAGTTGCTCACATGTAACTATGAAAAAAAAAAATATATATATATATATATATATATATATATATATATATATATATATATATATATACATTAGCAAATGCTACTTTTATCTGTATGGACTTTTTAGAAGTTTATTGATGGCATAGGCAGTTTGTCAGGTCATTTTATTTTCACAGCTGCACAGCCTTATTAATTTTAATCAGAAGTGCTAATGTTACAACTGTTTTTTTCTTTACACTCTTCTATTGTTATTTCAGTGAAAATGTATATGTGCTATATTGTCAATGACACAGGGGCAATAATCTTCTAGGATGGGCCATAGACACCTCTAGGGGAGTGCTAGCCGCAGGTAAAAGTGACTTGCAATTGTATAAAAATGACTGTTTTATGGTAAATGTGTACACATGTTTTTAGGATAGTTTGTTGGATATCACTTATAGCAATTTACTAATGTTTTATTCCTTTGTTTGGTACAAAAACGGTCATTTTTTTTGTGGGGGAACCAAGTTCCATTTCTGTGTTGACACAACAAAAATGTTTTAACAGAGGTTTGCTTTGCTATTGTTACTCATTGTTTTGGATCAAACCTTATTCTGTGTCTGACTGTGATATGTTACAAACACATACCCATTTTTTATATTTGAATAAGTTGAAAGTTCTTTGTTTCTCCAGTGGGTAATATTGAAAAACAAATAACATGTGTTATATCTAAGCAGGACTTTTATTTATGTGATATTTATGTGTAGTACCCTTAGTTTGTGTTTTATGTCACCCAGGACTATGGCACCCAAGCATCGCAATCCCCACAACCCCCCCTTCAGTGACTGCAAAAAAGTCATCATCCAAGCATTTTGGAAATATGGTGCCTTTCTGCTTGGCAGAGGACATGAGGATATGTCTGGAAGAATGCAAATTTGGAGCCAGGTAGTGAACAATGTGAATGCTGTTAGGAGGTGCAGCAGGGCATATGATCAGGTGTTATTGTGGGGCGTTTTATGTAGGTCAAACTTCCAGAGCATTGAGATATAGAATGAATGAACATCGTAGTGATGTTAGGAACCATAAGGAGACTAGTGCCCTATATCAACATACACGTAAACATCCACAGGCAAAATATAATTTCATGGTCATTGATCGTATTTCTGGGGATAGAACCAACAAACAAGGCTGGCATGCTCTATTGGATCAAAAAGAAAAATATTGGATTACCACTTTGGGGGCCTTGTTTCCTCCGGGTTTAAATGACCATTTATAATAGGCTATGTATAGTTCTCAATAACCCTGTTCATCTATGTCATTAATGAGGTTTGGGTCATCTGGACCGTAAAATCCTCTTATATACTTATGTATATAATGAATACTAAACAATCTGTAGTTGGTTTTGTTCTATCTTTGTGTACTACATTAAGCCTTATGGGTTGTGGACAGAAATAATCTCAATATGGGGGTCTAGGTAGTTAGAATAAGTTCATATAAATAGTTCACATGTGAAATTAACTATGTTAATATGGAGAGTAACTATTTACAGATTTTGGTTAGGGTTGTTTATGATAAATATATTTATATATGTGATTTATATCATTTAAATATTTTTTTCCAATTTATGGGATTGTAATGTTTTTTGTTTTTATTGTTTTTCATTGGAGTGTTATATTTTGTATATCCAAATTCTCTATTAGCCCTAATGCTGATTCTGGCGTTTAGATTGTTGAACATATAGGTATTGGATACGAGGAACTAATATTTTGTCATTGACCCTTATTTGCTCAATAATTGTGGTTCATGGTTTATAAGACTATATATGTTTTCATACACATATATATATATCATATTATATTTTTCAACTACAACATCATTTTGTAATATTAATATGGTTGACATGTCCTGTTTTATGATTGCCTTGTATTACAGAGCTGCATATTGTGTTTTGGTATTATTGTATGTTTAAAACATTAATATATTTTTTCATTTATTAATATTAATGAGCCGGTTTGTCCTATTGGCTCATGGTTTATATTTAAATTGATGAGCACAAGGAACTTGAATTTTTTGTCCTACACTGAAGAAGGCACTTTTGCCGAAACTAGTCTGTTATGGTACAATAAATGGAATTTGAACTCCGTTCTGCCTTGCTGGTCTATTTGGTGAATCTGATATGATCAGGTGTGTCATAGAGCCACTGACATGATTTCCTCAGCCTGGAGGATCGTAACTGCAGTGGCCTATGGACAGCTGGCTACTGGGGGGCTGCTACAGGCCTGCCACTGACACCAAATGAAGAGTTCCTGTTCACTGTCAAGGATCCAGAGCACTCAGTGGAAAGTGCACAACAACATGTGATTGATGTTGGTGTTGCTGTTTCAGGGAGGACAAGTATGTCCCAGGAGAAGCTTCCACATAGGCTTACTTATGTCAATTTTTAAATATTTCTTGCCTAGTAAAATATTGAAAGCATTATTTAAGTTGGTTTAATACATTTTTTGTGGGGGAGAACTAATTATAGATTCACACAGTTTACAACACATTCTGGTTCATTACACATGACCTTGGGGTGGAAGTGTCAACCAAGTTTCAATGAAATGTATCGTTAATGGACATATAAAGGCCAAAATGTTTTGCTCCTATGTTATTATTATGGTAATAATGGTGCCCTTACATTTTGTTTAACTTCTTCTAGGACCATCCTACCTAGCAATTGTGGAGATATCTGCACATGGTAAGCCAAATATTTTCATTTCAGCTCTGATGAGCATGTCACATTAATATTCATTTAGCTGTATGGGTGAGGTGGTTGTCAGGACTGTGTGTGTGTACTGCTGTACTGCCTGTGATAGCGACACCAGAGTTAGTTTGCTAGCATATATTGAACCATACTAGTGTAGCTATTAATTTTTTCCTGTGTTTGTTGCTTATTATCACAGGTCATCCTGACAGTGAAAGTGTTGGATTCTTACCACCTGATGTCAGAGTATCAGTAGACTCTGATGATGATGGTCAGTTGTGGGTGCAGTGGATGAATCTGACAGTGGGGTTGACATTCAGCCATACCCTGTAATTCCATCAGGCACATCTAGTAGGCCTACCCAAACCCATTCTAGTGAGCATTACGATATTAGACAGATGGAGGGTGATGCACTTGCTCAGAATAGTGTGGTTACTGTGGCTTAGTGTCTGTTAACTCTGGCAATAGCCAAAGTGTGGGCAATGTGCCATACAGGAAGGTTGTAAGGGTTGCTCTGAGGAGGCCTGCTTTCTATCCTCCACCTGATCCAGGTGTGACTTTCTATTCCACTCGACATATGTTTAGGGCCATCATGGAGCTGAATGCATGTTCTAATAGTGCATCCAAGAAAATGATTAGGGTTGTACATGTAGCACAAGCTGACATGCATGGCTGCCTCCACTGTGTTGACAATTCAGTGGATCACATGAATGACGCATTGGAATGGGCAGTGTCTGATGGAACATCTGTAGGATGGAGGACAGCATCCACAAGGGTAGAGGTTAGCCACATCAGCTGATGTTAAGTCAATCTGCTTGTGCCTGATCACTCTCCTGTAGAAAAACTACTTCCACTGCTCCATCAGTGGTTGAGATGTCCACACCCAGACATGGCAGGCTATAGTGTCATTATCCTGGGTGTACTTGTGAGGAGAGCTTGCCCAGCACACATCAGTCACATTCAGGTAGCAACAGTGCATCTGACTGTGGGCATTGACATGCCAATGCAACTCTTGGCAGAGCCAGTTCACAGGCACGGGGATGACGATGATGAGCTGTCACCTCTGCCATGCATGGCTGACACCTGTCTGGCATATCAGAACATAGATCTAGCACATTGCTTGGGTGTGTTCTTGCAGACACTCATGCACCAATTTCATCAGGAGTGCCCATAAAGACACTGACTTAGTGCTTAAAATATCTGTTTTTGTACTGCTATTTTGCAACTTGTACTACTTCTTACAGGTTTTTGTAGTACGTACATTCCTACCAAACTGTTAGACCAACAAAGCTGTACCAAGCCATAAATAAAAGTCTCACAAAAGTCCATCAATAGGGAGCTGTTTTAAACATTGAGGTCTTACAAACTTAGACAGTTGATGGAATAGCAGGTTTTGCATTACTATTTTTGTTTGTTCTGTGGGATATGAATTCTGAAATTGAAACGTATTTCATAATTTTCTAACTCTTTAATGATTTGCCATTACAAACATATAAAGGCAAAATGTGGACATTCAGTGAAAATCTGTACATTTTAGACATAAGGCCTATTATTTGATAGAGGACAGATGTATTCACATAGTGTAATTTTTGCAAAAATCACCACCTATTACTTTCTTATATTATCAAGTAATAGTATGCAAGGATATGCCATTCATTTGTGTCCTTAGACATTTACTTCTCTGTTCCACATTCCTCCACTGTGTTGACAATTCAGTGGATCACATGAATGACGCATTGGAATGGGCAGTGTCTGATGGAACATCTGTAGGATGGAGGACAGCATCCACAAGGGTAGAGGTTAGCCACATCAGCTGATGTTAGTCAATCTGCTTGTGCCTGATCACTCTCCTGTAGAAAAACTACTTCCACTGCTCCATCAGTGGTTGAGATGTCCACACCCAGACATGGCAGGCTATAGTGTCATTATCCTGGGTGTACTTGTGAGGAGAGCTTGCCCAGCGCACATCAGTCACATTCAGGTAGCAACAGTGCATCTGACTGTGGGCATTGACATGCCAATGCAACTCTTGGCAGAGCCAGTTCACAGGCACGGGGATGACGATGATGAGCTGTCACCTCTGCCATGCATGGCTGACACCTGTCTGGCATATCAGAACATAGATCTAGCACATTGCTTGGGTGTGTTCTTGCAGACACTCATGCACCAATTTCATCAGGAGTGCCCATAAAGACACACACACATAACAGTTTCATGGGTCAGTCATGAGGCTTAAAGCTCATTCTGTCTCAGTGACCATTTGATACTTTATCCAAATGTCTATCTGTTTCGCTTACTTACTCACATACATTCTCTACCTTTCCTGTCAGCCTAGGCCTCCTGCCCTGCCACAACACACACACACACACACACACACACACACACACACACACACACACACACACACACACACACACACACACACACGCACACACGCACACACACACACACACACACACACACACACACACACACACACACACACACACACACACACACACACACACACACACAATATATATTGTGCAAATGATGATAACTGCCATATCCTTCTTAACTCTCTTGAATTCATGGACAGGGTGCATAGCTGACTTAGTGCTTAAAATATCTGTTTTTGTACTGCTATTTTGCAACTTGTACTACTTCTTACAGGTTTTTGTAGTACGTACATTCCTACCAAACTGTTAGACCAACAAAGCTGTATCAAGCCATAAATAAAAGTCTCAGAAAAGTCCATCAATAGGGAGCTGTTTTAAACATTGAGGTCTTACAAACTTAGACAGTTGATGGAATAGCAGGTTTTGCATTACTATTTTTGTTTGTTCTGTGGGATATGAATTCTGAAATTGAAACGTATTTCATAATTTTCTAACTCTTTAATGATTTGCCATTACAAACATATAAAGGCAAAATGTGGACATTCAGTGAAAATCTGTACATTTTAGACATAAGGCCTATTATTTGATAGAGGACAGATGTATTCACATAGTGTAATTTTTGCAAAAATCACCACCTATTACTTTCTTATATTACCAAGTAATAGTATGCAAGGATATGCCATTCATTTGTGTCCTTAGACATTTACTTCTCTGTTCCACATTCAGCACTTACCTTGGAAATTCAGCAGGTGCAAGAGTTTTAGTTCAGGGCTGACTGTCTGATGCTAGCAGTACACCGCCATTACATGAGTAAGTAAAGGTCGTGAGTGTTGCCTGGCAACAATGTTACTGTATGTACGTACATAAGATAAAGGTTTTAGCCTCTTAAGTTATGAGCGTGTGTGCTATCTGTTGCCTTTTGGTCAGTGTGAGGCCATATTGTGCATGTCTGTGTCTGCAAACACCCACAGCAGCTGATGGTTCCCCCTCTGACTACCTAAATGCATGTGGTTGTGATGACCTTGGCAGTGATAGAGGGATGTGTGATTCTTCCCCTTGCAGTTCCTGCTGAATCTGTTTTCTCAGGATAATTTATGTATCATTGTGCAGACAGTGAATATTTCAGCACATGTATGGGGACTGTACTGCAGAGCTACTCCAGATGTATCTAGGCACCGGAACTGTGATTTCAGCAGCCCAGACACACGTTCTATGATATTTCTTGAGCATGTGCCTCATGGCATTCTCCAGTTGGTGTGTGCGCATTTCTGCTGGGAGTCATCAGCCACGGTTCAGTGCATAACCTGCATTCCCCATTAAATTACCCTGTGGGATATACCCCCTAATAAACATCTCATACAGTTGAGGGTTGTGTCAGATATTTGAGTCATCATAACTGTCTGGATTGCCAGCAAACACATTTAGGGTGATTCCCTTAGCATTACACATGACCTGGAAGTTAATGGAGTGGTAGCCCTTTCTATATATGTACACCCTTCCCTGTTGCCTGGGTGGTTCTTTGATTTTTACATGTGTACCATCTATGGCACCCAGGACTTCAGGGTAGTGTGCTGCAGAGTAGAATTCCTGCATAGTTCTGGCTCTGTCCTCAGCTGTATGGGGAAAATATATGTACTTACTGGCATGCTGCAGCATAGCCTTCAAGAACTGATGGAGAATCCTTGATGATGATGCCTATGGCACTACTAGGATGTCTCCTATTGATCTGTGGAAGATTCCTGTAACTAAAATTCTAAGTACTACACATACATTAGTCTCCACTGCTATTGTTTCCTCTCAGTTTGCCATTGCTGGCAGTTGAGGAAGACAGAGGTTGCAAAGTTCCCATAGCGTGCCTCTTTCCACCCTGTAGCACTCTATAATTTCCACCTCATGCAGATTATGAAAAGTTAAACAGGGTCTAAAAACCTCTCTCTTTCTTGGCCGTAGTGTATTAACAGCAGCAGCAGCATAGACATGGGCCTACTGCACATACACATGAATAAGAGTAACAGCAGCCCCTAACATTCTTTCCATGTAGCCTAGTTTCCTTGGCTGTATTCCAATAGGTTTTGGAATTCGCAGGCAAAATCAGCACTGAGTCTAGATGCTTGCTTTATAGCTTATTGAACAGCTCTTCCACCTTGGATTGGTTGATTAGCATACAGTTCAGGTGCTTATGCTGTAACTATCATGTCATAATGTTCACCAAGTTTACGCAACTCTACATGGCATATAGAGCCACTTACTTAATAAAAAATGGTCTGCTATTGTGTGTGCATCATGCCACGATGCATGCAGATGGTATTAGCAGCCCATGTACAGTTTTTTGAATCTGCACCTATATGTTATAGCCACACACTTTAGCTGTTCTTTATATATGTCCATTGGATAACCATTAGTGCTAACCGCATTTCCTCTCTTTGTTTTTCTTTCTGTCTTCCAAATTTTCTCTGTTGCAATTTCTTTATCTAGTTCTCATTTCACATTTGCTGCTAGTCTCTTCCATTTCAAATGCTTCCATCTCCACCATAGGTCTACTACAAGTGCTCAAGAGGTATTATCTTGCAATACACTTGTTCTCTGCCATGTACTGTAAGTGGCATGTGCCATAACTCTCATTAGTCTGATCCCATTGAATTACTGGCAATTCCACCACTTGACAGTACTGGTCTACATAGTATTACCAGAACCCTACTCCCCCACAGTCCCTAACCTTAACCTACCCCTCCCTAAACCCAAAGTCCCTGATCACGCCCTAATCCTAAAACTCCACTCTCCCTCCCTAGACCAAAAGTTCCAATCACTCCCTAACCATAAAACTGTACTCTTGCTGCATAACCCTAACCCTAAAACTCACCTCCTGCTCCCTAAATGTAAAACTCCTTTCCTCTTCCTTAATCTCAAAGTCCCCAATAACTATCTGACAGTGATTTATGCAAGCTAAAATAATATTTTACAATGCAAATCATACTATTGCTGATATATGTTGAGCCTATAATGTTTGTTTAAAAATGTATATTATTCAGAGTTAACTAAGTAGGATAAATGCCTTGCATCTTTTAGAAAAAAATAGAAGAAATTAAGTAAAAAAAAAAAAAAAGTCAAGAGTGTACCAACAGTTTTCTGGCCACCTTATCTGTGAGATTACTTACAGAAACCTAACTGACTAAGTAAGATGAAAAACTTATAAAGATGGTTTAGTTTAAAAAGTATTTTAACCCTATAGATGAAATAGGCAATGAACAGCAATGTGTTTTTTTACTTGGATATAGATCTGGCTGTTAGTAGATGTGTTTAAGTTACTTTTCTTATCTGAAAAATGTGCGATATGCTAATTTTCATGAGAAAAAATTGTACAAATAGTTTTTTATTTTCTGTTCAGAAGTCGATACAGTCTTGAACAAAGTGAATTACTGTAAAGGCTGGGTCAGTGTACATGAGGAACTAGTTTAATACATTTAATCACAGAGAATATACTCATATGTACAAGTTATCACTCTGGGAATATATATCTGAGTTAAATAAATACATTACAGGCCGGATTCACGAAGGCTTGCACGGAGTCTAAGAGTAGAGTAAGACTCCATGCAGCCAGCATGTCCGCCGAGCGATCCAGGAACAGCTGGTAGGGTCGTGCAACAGAGCTCTCAAAATGAGTCCTACACGGACAGGGCTTGGATATGCAAATTACCTCAATTGCAGGGAAAGCTATGCAAATGAGGTAAATTTGCGATCCAGGAAACCCGAACCTGTCCAAGTAGGAGTAGTGTTATTTGCAGAAATGTACTCAGTTGACAACTGAGTACGGTTCTGCAAATAGCAAAACGGAGCCATGACAGCTCCAAAAAATGGATGCATTTACATGAGGAAACATGCCAATGGCCATAAATGCAGCCATTGGCAATGTTCAGTGATGCAAAATAAAAATAAAATTACTTTTTTTTTCATCCTGATCTCCGGGGTTTAAGCATAGCGCAGCACCACGCAAACGCTAAAAAACAGAAAATCAATAATTAAGATCCACAAATGTGGATTTTATTGCTAATATGAATTTGCAATGCAAGGGAATGGCAGGCTGAAGACAACATGGCCACCGATAAGAGGTCGCTAAGGGGGGAAGCTCAGTCTAAGAGATGTAACCAAGCATTAGTAGGCAATCCTATGCAAATGAGGGTTAGGATAGTGAATCGCAAGTTTACATAGGAAATGAGCACAGTCAGTGGAGTGTAGGAGTAGGGTAAGGGGAGTAACAGAGTAGAAGATAGGTGACATCACGAGGGGGTACGTATGAAAGAAGTGAAGCTCATTGGAGCAGAGTGGCATGTGTCAGCTGTCATTTACACATCATTGAAAGAGGTGTGTCAACAGATAGGCTAGGTAAAGGCAAGAAATCGAAGGTGTATGCCGTGGATAACACTAAAGTTTCTTGCTGAGCGTGTATGCATGCGTGAGCATGCCTGTAAACCTGAGTAAGACTGTGGGTGTGAGTGTAAGCATGTGTGTGCACATTTTAAGCTGGAGTAAGCATGTATAAGGATGTTGAAATAGTTGTAAGCATGTTTGTGCTGGTGTGCGCGCGTTTTAACAAGAATAAGCAAGTTTTAGTCCGTGTAAGCATTTGTGCGCGTGTGTGAGTTGCTGTGCGCGTGTTTGTGCTTGTGTGCACGGTGCTGCCCCCTGAGGGAACAGAAAGGAAAAAGGAAGCACAACAAATAGTAGGAAGTTATCAGGGAGTACTAGCAGAGCTAGCAGGTGAAAACAATCAGAATCAGGCAATTACACAGGCAGTCACTAGCCCAGCCCAGCACTTAAAACTCTGCAAACAACAGTCCATTATGTTTCTGTCAAGAGACACTGCAACACTGCAGTAAGCTAATAGAAGTGAAAACTGAAAAAGCTTTACTGAGACAAAGAAATGTTAGGGGCTGCCATTGCTGTTATAAAGCGACATATGCAACATGCTGAGGTTGATGACAATGCAAATGCTGCTGGACAACCCACAGTGAGGAGACAGAAAAGAATGTACAGGCCCAGGGTAACCCCAGGGGCTACATGAGCTGGAGATAGTGGAGCGCTATAGAGTGGACAGAGACCTCTTGCAGCAAATTGTTGAGCTGTGCAGGCCACGCCTCACACACAGAACCAACAGAGGGGAACCCATCCCAGTGGAAACCAAGGTATGGGTTGGCCTAAGAATATTAGCAACAGGTACCTTCCAGAGACCATCTGGTGATATGATGGGGATATCACAGGCATCAGCATCCAGGGTACCTCACCAGTTCCTGGATGCCATGTCAGCACATGTCGGTGATCATGTATATTTCCCCAATTCCTGTGAGGTATTGGCCAGCAATATGCATCTCTTCCAGCAAATAGCGGAATACCCTGAGGTAGTGGGTGCAATAGACTGCACGCACATATGCATCAAAGCACCAGCCGGTGAGCAGGATAAGGTCTACTACAACCGTAAGGGATTCCCCTCCATCAACTGCCAGGTCGTGTGTGATGCCCAGGGCATAATACTGAATTTGTGTGCTGGCTGCCCTGGAAGCTACCATGATTCCCATATCTGGCATCTGACGCAGCTGTACCAGACATTTGCCAATGGAGACATCTCACATGATCACCTAGTGGGGGATGCTGGCTATGCACTGGAGCCATGGCTGATGACACCCATCAGAAAAGCACACACACACCTGAACAGGAATGCCATAATGAGGCACACGCACAAACATGAAATGTAATCAAGCATGTGTTTGGCCTGCTCAAGTCACGGTTCCAGTGCCTGGACAAATCTGGTGGAGCCTTGCAGTACTCACCAACTACATGTACCCAAATTGTCATGGTATGTGCTATGCTACATAATATGATCCTGCAAAAACAGCTGCAGCAGGACCAGCATAGGCCCGGGCCAAACAGCCCCTACCATTGCCAAGGCCATCACAGGCATAGCGTGACTCGGAGGAGGAACAACCTGAGCCTGCCCCAGTAGGCAGAAGGAGGTGTGCCCAGTATGCTTTGGCCTTGGCAAAGAGGCAATGCATAGCACATACGCTGGCTCAGTAGGAGCTCTGGAAATGATACCTCTCTCTGACTTGCACATATAGTAAAAGGGATGCCTAACTTGACTACCCGTTTTCAAACATGTATAGGGAGTGTAGTATGTGCATCCGACATAGGCAGCCCTGCAGCACCACCTGAGGCATGGTTGCCATGTGTTAAGCAATATAAAGCAGTGCTAAACAGCATTTACCACCATGTAGTATATGTAAACAAAATTGCACACACCAACTAGCAAAACTGTGGTCAGTGTTGAGTAGTATTGGGCAACGTCCAGCAATGTTGGTTAATATTGAGCAATGTCAGACAAGCTTGGTCTAAGTAGGGCATAGCTGAACAAAAGCCAACATGCTCATATATGTTCTACTGGCCCTTAAGCAGTCTGGTCTGCTCAGTATGAAAATATAAAGCAATGATGAGCCTCAAACCCAGGATACTGTGCACTATAGTCATAATACTGAACCACTAAACCATGACAGTATTGCAGTGGTCAGCTTGTATGAAGAAATGTTGATAAGTCTATGCAAAGTATGTCATGGAAACCCTGCAGACACAGCATAATCCCTGTCGAGTTATGACACAAAGGTGAGTCCTGCAGTAAGAATAGAACCTGACTTTCAACACACACAGTATAAATGTTAATATTGGTCATATTCACATACATCAACAAATGTAGTGGACCTCAGACAGCAACATACTGAAAGGTCACACTGGGCATGCTCACACACTTGAACAAATGAGACAAATGTCAGGTAAGAAAACACTGAAAGGCCGAACTGGGCATGCTCACACACTTAGGCCATGTCTGAGTACAGCAGTGGGCCACACATATCTGACAGTAGCATGTGTTAACCCAGGAACCTCTCACTATTCAGCAATCCACCCTGTGCACACAGTTATATGACAACAGACACATATATAATATAGTGGAACCCTGTCATAATCAAATATGTTCTGCAGATACCTAAGTTGTTCATAGAAAGTGGGAAAGCAAAGACGATAAAAACTTGCAATCAGTGACATCAATAAACATTGTGCATCCCGAACATTATCATAGGTTCAGAGGTTGATACTAGGCTATCTGCCCTAGGGCATGTACAAGCCTAGCCAGAGTGTGTTTGGCTTTCGCAACACTGTCAGATTAGTACACTGTGCCTGTGAATAGTAGGTCACACAAGATAGCCCATTTACGTTTAGTTTATTGTGCCTCTGTCTAGCAGGGACACAGAAGATATCCCAGGGGTAAACATACGATCACCCATCCACTTGTCAAGATGTCTCCTGTAGGTGGTCAGTGGGTGGCCCTGCCTATGCGAAACCGGGATTACATTCCGGAGTGAGTGCAGCCTCTGGGATAAGAATCTGTCCCTCCAGCATGTCCTATTAACATCTGTGCTGAGGTTTATGTCCCTGGAGTGTGTAGCTCCAAGGGATTCGGACATCCTGAGGTGGAGCATGTCCATTAATTCTGGGTTGGACATTTCCTTAAACAACAGGCACACATCACATCCAAGTAGGCAGTAAGCGACTGAGTAGAGCTGGAGTTACTGTATCCGAACGGCACAGGGCATCTGTGTGAGTCCCTAGATCAGCTTGGTGAGGAACTTTTGTGGCCATTACAGTTGCTGCATGTGTCAGGTAAGGTACATCCCAAATGGGGCATTGTAACCAAGCATGGTCGTGATGAATATAGGGGCACAATGACCTCACTTAATCTAGATGTGAAACCATATGGGATAAGGTAGGCTATATAGAAGGTTTGTCTAACCACATTGGCAATGTGATTGTCAAAGGCGAGAGTACGAACAAGTCATGTCCCCAAACCCCTAACAACTCCTACCGTATGTAATGGATTACCACCTATGTGGTAATGTGTGGTCATGTTGTTATTCCCAAAGGGGATGACTATGCATCTAATGGCATTTAGCTGTAGGCCATTGCTCTGGCACCAGTCATCCATCTCTGTGAGACCCTGTTTGAGTATGCATGTGCCAGCTGGAGAGTTGATTATGGCACCCAGTTTGCAGTCATCTGTGAACATGGTCAGCCATATTCTTCCTGTGTTAGCCTGTACATCAGAGAAATATATACTGAACAAGAGAGGTCCCAGGACTAAGCCTTGTGGGATGCCACGTGTAACTGGTGTATAGTCAGACATGGCACCTGCAATACTGACCATGTGGGTGCTATCCCTGATCCAGTTAGCAATCCATCCTGTGAGATATGTGTCGATATTGATGTTGGTGAGCCTATGTATAATGGCCGAGTGGGGTATTGTGTTGAAGGTTTTTGCAAGGTCCAATTAGGCTGTGTGGACAACCTTCCCTACGTCTATGGACCTGGTAACTGTTTAAAGAATACAAACAGGTGCAAGAGGCAAGATCTGCCCACAACAAAGCTGAAATGTGTAGGACCCAGTGTCTGTAGGTTCCCAATGTCTATGTGTATGAGGTCCATGACAATACACTCCATAGCTTTGCAGAACAGGCTATTTAGGCTTATAGGGCGATATTTTCTCTGGTCCGTTGTGGCACCACCTCTGTGGAGTGGGACCACTGTCGCTGTACGCCATTCCTTGGGTACATATCCTGTAGTAACTCTGATATTGAACAGTGACTTAATGTGAGGGTTACGTTCGTCATGAAGCTTGTGTAAGACGCAGGCCGGGACACCGTCTGGTCCCATTGATGCTGTGTTGTCTGCTTTGGGGAGGGCAGCACTCACCTGTTCATTTGTGATGTCAGGGAGGTTACACTCTGTTGGGAAGGACATCTGCTCCTTAGGGGGGATGTGGGGGAGACATCTACACTCAACCTGTTTGCCAGGATGCTGGCAATGTCTGTGGGTTCAGGGTATGTTTAGTCAGTACGCAGTAACTCACAGCATATTAGTGAGTGTCCTGCCAGGTTCCTGACATAACTAAAGAAGGCCTTGTGATTGTCCTCAGTGTCTGGTGCAATAGTCCGTTAGAAGCGGGCCTTAGATGAATACATGAGTGATTGTAGCTTTCTGCTAGTACAGATCACAGATGCCTTCCCTGTCTGGGATTGTGTTCTATCATGTAGTAGCCTCCTCCTTTCGTTGTATAGCTTATTAATGGCCAGGGTCCACTAGATAGGTCCCCTGCCATTGGAGGAGTGAGTCTTGTTGTTATTTGGGATAGCACAATCCATGCAGTCCAGTATGTGTCCATAGAATGCATTTGTAAAGGATTCAGTGGTCTGAGCCGTATTTACCACTGTCCCAGGGTCTTTGAAGGATACCACCTTAGTTTGGAGAAGTGTGACATTTGCTTTTGAGAAGTTAACCAAGATTACCTACGATGGGTGTGGGGACGGAATATGGATGTCCAGTGAGAAAAATGTATGGTCTGACCTTAACAATGAGGGGTATACCTCTGGTGTGGAACATAGAGTCCCCATGTTGGTGATGATCAGGTCCAATATGTTTTCCCCCCTTGTGGGTGTGGTGACCAGTTGTGCCATAGCATTTGAGTTTACAAATAGTAGCAATTGTTGGGCGAGGTTGTTGGGGCTTCAGTAGTATCCCAGTCAATGTTTGGGTATTTGAAATCACCCAATATAATGGTGTTTGGGGAGAACTTCATATTCTCCAGTGTTCCCAGGAAAGCCGAGTGTGGTTCCTGACTTTGGGAGGGCGGTCTGTAGCAAGCTACGAACTTTAAGTCAGTTTTGCACACTGTTAGTTGCACATGTATGGTCTGCGATGCTTCGTGCAGTGCTACTAACCTGGAGGTGTGTGTAACTGTGATGTATATGGATACTCCCCCTATTTGTGTTGGCCGTTCTGAGTCTTGTGGTCAGAAAGCATGGTATGAAGTATAACCTGGTAGTGCTGGTGTGCATTTGGGAGCCTGAACCAGGTGTCTGTTACTGCACAGATATCGATATTCTCCATACTGAGGAGAGTCCTGAGTGGGCGCATTTTGAGGGTAACACATCTGGTGTTGAGCAGCATTACCCTTAGTTTCTTCTACCCTGTAATGTCTATGGAGGTGGGTTTGTCTTTTGAGCCTCACTTAAAAAAGGCACTATGGGGGTGGCAAGAGCCTTAGCCAGTATTCAAAAGTCCAAGGGTGACAGGTGCAAGCTGTCCATAGCAAAGCTACGTGGCATGTCGAGCATGTCACCCCAGGCTGACAGACACTGGATCCCCTTTAAATGACACCAATATGTTAGCCAACTATTAAAAGTGATCATTTTGTCTGTATACTGTGACATCATTCTTGGTGAGTGTAAGATGCTACACAAGGTCAGGGTCATACTGGCCTGAGCTACATGATCAGAGAGTTCCTCTATGTATCATGTCATGTGGTCCAGGGAGGAAAGTCTGAGGTTATTTGCACCAGCATGGACAATGATGGAGTCATTTCTGTACTTGCTCTGGAGTGACCTGAGTGCATGTGTTATGTGGCGGATCCTGGCACCCGACAGACAGCTCAAAGTGACCATCCCCTTCTTCGGCCTGGTGAGTGGGACGTCAGTGTGTCTGACAATAAGTGTCACCTATTACAAGTGTATTAGGTGTGTTGTGTAGCCCTAAGGGCAGTGACAGTGTGGCACACTGACTTTGTGAACTATGTGATATGTGGGTATTTTAGTGGGGTAGCAGTTGTTTATGTGTCTGCTTTGGAGGTCTCTGCTGCTTAGGCAGAGTTTATTTAGAGCCTTTGAGTAGTTTATGTGTGATAATGTAGTTTGATTGCTGTCGCTATAGGTCTATGTGAGACTGGATTTGTGGTATGTTTGGTTACCTTCACCACCTGATAGACTGTGCCAGTCATGGGTCGAGAGAGCTCAGCCTCCTGTATGTCTATATAGTTGCATCTCACATATATCTGAGTTTGTTGGGAGGAGGAGAGGGTTGTCGGTGTACATAAGGCAGTTGTGACATTGTGTCAAAATTCCAGTATTCATCAGCTGGACTGGAGAGTACACACGAAACCGACCCCTGGACATGCCAGGATATTATGATGACATACTCTGTTGACTGATCACAAAGGATCAGTAGGGAGTTAAGTGTGTAAAAGAGTATAACAGGGGTTTAGTGCTCAGGTTCGTCAGTGTTTTGTAAAGAGTAGCTGCGAAGGAGTCCAGAATGAAACATGACACCTCCTTCAGCTATGTCATAAATAGCAATGTACACTCATATATGTCCTGAGTCAGGGCCAACTGTACCTGACTGACAATGCCGACATCCTGTCAGACAGGCCCATATATATATATACCCACCTCCCACTGACGAAAGGCCCCATCATCATACCAGGAGATATCACATGTAGAATGGGTAAACAGCTCCACCCAAAGCCAAAAGCATGGCAGCAATTGGATTACATCGTTTCCCTATATGTGTCATGAGTGAACTACAGAACAAACAGACCCTGCACCTGAACAGTCTGTTGAGACTCACCTCTCCACAGGATCTGAAACTGTTGAATGTGTTACAGCAACATATGGCACTCCCCACAAGTGTTAGTGCACAACACACCATGGGAAGTATAGTCCAATAAGCCTATGAAGTCTGATCTGCAAGGCCATGGAGTCCATCATGATTGAAGTCATAAACAGAGCTATTGGAAGCTGACAAACACACAACCCTACCAACGGTGGTATGTTCATGGGCAGATCATGGTTCCCAAACATGCTAGACTGTTTGCAAGGCAGCCACCCAGGACATACATCACTGAACGGAGCTACACATGTCCCACATAGACTTTGAATAGCCCTTTATCAACATCCCAGACACATGTCGTATCCACAAAATCAACAATCTGTGCATAAATATGTGTTGTCATATGAAGGAATGGCACTATGTTCACAGATAGATCACACAAGCTAAGAATTGTGGGGTCCTGTACAAGCTGTTAACACCTGCTGACCCACATGATTCATTCCTGGGATTGCATAAAACAAAGTGTACACACATTACCATGTCCAGTCTGATGATGTCAGCATCCTACAAATATAGCAGGAGAAAGGAAACCACCCAATAAAGCATATAGCATGTTGTGATAATGTGTAGCTCTGAAGTATCAAGACATGGTTAGATAGGGGTTCGAAACCTGCAATTGCTAACAATGTTTGTGGGGGGGGGGTGTATGTGTGTGTTTCTTTTGAGAGGAATCCCCTTTTTTGGAGACTGGGAAAACACATTAAAAAAGGTACAATCCTCTTTGGAAAGTCTGATGATGTCAGCATCCTACAAATATAGCAGGATAATAAAAACCACCCAGTAAAGCATGTAGCATGTCCTGTTAATGCGTATCTCTCTAATATCATAACATAGTCAAATAGTGGTTCAAAACCTGCAGTTGTTGACTGTGTATGTGGGGGGGGAATGTGTGTGATTACCTTTGAGAAGAGTGCTTTTTTTGGAGACTGGGAAAACACATCAAAAGAGGTACATTCCTCTTTGGAAAGTGTGCTGATGTCAGCATCCTACAAATAAAGCAGGAGAAAACAAAGCACCCAATCAAGCATGTAGCACGTTGTGTTAATGCATATCTCTCTAGTTTCATAGCATAGCTAGGTATGGGTTTAAATCCTGCAATTGCTGACTGTGTATGATTACTTTTGAGAAGAGTGCTCTTTTTGGAGACTGGGAAAACACATCAAAAGAAAGTGTGCTGATGTCAGCATCCTACAAATATAGCAGGAGAAAACAAAACACCCAGTAAAGCATGGAGCGTGTCGTGTTAATGCATATCTCTCTAGTATCATAACATAGTTAGGTAGGTGTTTGAATCCTGCAAACAGTGTGTGTGTGACACTGTTGGTCAATGCGGTGTGGGTTTTGCTTTTACTATGGTATGACATATCAGGATTAAAACAGTATGTGCATTGCTCACATCAGGTATCTGTGTGGCAAATAAATATATGTACATGTGACCTCAATTAGTACATAGGTGTAAAGCCTGCATACTACATGAATACATTTGTTTCCTTTGACAGATTGTGCCGCTGCTTCTCAGATTGTAGGTCACATATGTATGTATGTGACAAGGCCTGCCACTGTAGTGATCTGTGGCCAAAGTCATCTGTGCCACACACACACATGACAGTTACTATAGAGTAGTGTGAGTGAGGGTACATGCCTGGGGTATATGTCAGACATGTTCATACACAGCAACGTCTGGCAATAATGGACAGTCATTATAGGTGTACAACAGCCTTGTGGATATGCATACAGGCCCCTAATGTCTTATGTGATACACAGAGGGACTCCACAATACCTCTGGATATGTGGATACCAAGGAACAGATGACATAACACTTGGCTGTATGTACACATTGCTACCCCACATACATGTTGGGGGCTACCACCTATGTGGTACTGCCGGGATAGTATGTATAGTAAATGTGGATGACTATGCTATAGTTAGCTTAGAGCTATACAGCATGTGTCGGACCAACAGGTATCTGTCTGTATGATACCCTTGTGTAGGATATGTGTCCCATCCAGAGAATGCATTGTAGGCCAATGCATGCATTTTCAGATGTGGATGGACATATCCCTAGTGTGTTTGCATGTACCTAAGAGGGCTATATGCCAAACAGGTGTGGTCCCAGGAACAGGTGGCGGTCAATACCACTGGTTACTGTTATATTATAGTACCAGAAGGATCCAACTGTTACTGAGTTCCCCACATCTGTGTGTCAGTTGTCAGGACATCATCTAATGATTGGTTATGGTCAAGATGTTGAGGTTGTGTATACTACTAGAATGCAAAACATTGGCAGATATTAACAGTATCACCCACAGCATAGTGTCAAACCATGTCATACACACATGTGTACCCATGTTAGAACATATCTGTAGTAGAATGCATACAGGCCATTGAGAGATACTATGAGATGTTAACAATGTCTAATACAGGGTATGTCACATGACCTGTGTGTCCACTATGCACGTACATGCAGACAGTGCGCATCCACCATGTTCACAGATGTACACCTGCTAATCTGTACTGCACACATCACACATGTACTGTCCACGCTCTGACACACTGGCAACACTATACACTTCAGCCACGTGGCACATGGGCAGACAATACATACTTAACACTGGTGTAAACAATGCTACATTCACAGTCATAGCTTTGATGCATCATGCCTGCTCAGATATACCTACAAGAATATCATTACACTGTCCTGTTGACAACATGCTAATATTGCTACACTGATATGTCACCCTGTGCATCAGCACCATGTTAGCCGGTTCCTGCATCAGTGTTACAGATGACAGGAGGTGGCACAGGTGTCATCATATGCACAGGGTGTGTTGTTGGTTTGCCAGAGCCTGACATTGACCCATCCAATCGACAGGTATGTGTGTGTGTGTGTGTGTGTGTGTGTGTGAGGGACAACAGTACAGCATGGGCCAATGTTGATGTAATGTGTGTGTGTATGTGTGAGTCCTAGGTGTTTGGTTAATGTGTGTGTGTCTGCATGCACACAGCTCCACCATGTGGCTGCCATATACGGAAGGTTGTGGGACAGCCACAGACTGTACCTGCCAGGCTGTACAGATCATTGTCTCGGGCCACGGACATGGTACCTGTATCTGGCAGGGGTGCTGCGGACAGTATCGGGTACCAACCCTGACTGGTACTATCATCAGAGGCAGTGGTATGTTTAGTGGACCCATGTCCCTGCTGGGACTGGCCAGAGCCACGTGCACGTGGTCTACTAGGATGGTCAATTGACAGGCCAGCCCCAGCATTGCTAGGGCTGGTACTGCCACTACGGGAGCGGCTGTGATCTGTGGGCTGTCCGCGACGACTGCCAGTCATTGATGTTGCTGGCATACGTCCGCGTCAACATCTCAGCCATCCCGCATGGTCCTGGCTCATGGAAAACACATTGTCGAGGGCATCTAATGTCTCCCCCCAATGTCTATCAATGACCTCGGTGTAATTCCGGATGGCACCGGCAAGGTCACGGATGCTGTCATTGATAGCGGTGTAATGGGCCCTCTGCACCCTTAGTCCCTGTCTGGTGTACCGTTCCATACATGCCAGTGCCTGCATTATGGCCCGGAACATACTTGAGGTCGTAAGACCTGTGGGGGCACGTCTGCCAGGGGCATTACGACCAGTGGTGCTCCCACGAGAACCCCTGGACATCCGCCTATGTGGTACCATTCCAGTAATCTGGGTATGGCTGCAGTGAGGGGATGCAAGTGCCATGGATACCACACTATCCTGGTCAATGCCAACTGTATGCTGTCCCTCGGCTAAGGCCATTGTTGATGAGGGATGTATTGGCAGTATGAGTGTGCGCATAGATGGGGTGGAAAGCTGTGTACTGCTGATTGGTGGACCAACGACAGACCCTGTCAAACCTACCTGTGCCACAATACATGTCTCATCATATCCACTATTTGTGGTAGTGACTTCAGGTTCCCTGCTGCATTCACATTCAGCTAACCCAACCTCAGCACCTGTGAGAGGAAGACAGGAAACACACTTTACAATCTGTACATGATGTTAGCACACATGAACACATGCACACATGCACACATGAACACATGCACACAAAAACACATGCACACATGCACACATATTCTACTCAGTCAAGTTGAGACACACACACACACCAACAGCAATACGGAACCTATCCATTAGTGGTTGATGGTGCAGTACAGTATCACAAGCCAAAGAGTCCTATCACACGTGTTAGCATGCACGATGTGTGTTTCTCAACAGCATGCAGTGCGAGTGTGGATAGTCCTTGTTAATAACAGTATACATGTCTTTGATGCATCTGTGTTGTTCAATGACTGGCCTCATCTTGGAACACAACGTGTACATGGACACAACATTGCTGTGCAAGTCTGGAACGCTTCCCAATGTCCTGTGCACCATCACTCATAGGTATACATACCATGGCCGGATGCACACAACTGTCAGGTGTATAGCAATGAATGCTATGTGTAGTACTGTAATTACTGTAACTGGATGTAGTGTAGTGCCATGAGCCATCATCAGGCAGCATCATGTGGTCAAACAAGGCCACTAATGTATGTCACACTGGCAACTATCTTTCTGTACCTGACCTGCACCACTTTGGCTACATTAACCATTTCACAGCCAGTTGTTACATGGGTATGTAAGGTGTTCAATAGGGAGCATTGCCTCACATGAATGTGTTGTGTGTTGAAGCGTGTCACACCGCCCCATTATAGTCCTCTACCCCTAGGTATAGTATGTGTGCTGTGTTATTGACATTTGGGATACTGGATTATGACCTTACAGCAAGTGTCTGCATACGCCATGTGCATCAAATTACCACTAACTGCATATGACATAGTGGTGTATGTTGTGTGCATGTGTATTGACTCTGCCTATACAATGTCCACTACAGTGTACCACAATTGGTTGGGATGCTCTGTGTATTGCATGTGTTTGAGGTGGATACTCATGTTACTGGGATGTGCATAGTCCCACAGAGAACATGCAGAGCATGCATTATGTGTAGGTGCTTTACATGTGTATATGGCCTACAGGTCTCCTATGACATGCACATGTTGTATGCTATATTAAATGTAGAACACTCACCAGCATGGGTGTGCTGTCCTGCTATCACACCAGAGGGACCTACAAGGATATCAGACAGTTTGTCAGTGGCAACAACTATGGTATTGCTGCTGTGTGTTTGCAATTTCATAGTAGTACAAGAGATGACAGCCACAGGCATACAAATTATGTTTCAATTTATCAGTATTGCATGACACCAGGCTCCACATCTTCTGAATACACAGTACACAGCTGGTAAATGCATGTTCTAACAATTGATCTAACAGTAGTCTACAGATATACCGTGTTACCTGCACGCTCTGTATCTACGTGCTGGGTGACTCTGGCCTCCATGATGACGCATGTCTGCTGTACTGCTTGTCCAGGAGTCACCATGCTGAGGAGCAGCTCTTCCACTCTGGTGAGGGGGGATGTGTTGATGCACCACCACCTGTGGCAAGCTGTTGTCTGTGGACATCGGAGGCATGCTGCCGGACATGTCTGATTAAATCACTGCAGTGATGGCATACCTGCTCATACGTCCGGTTATGCATGCATACATCATTCACCCGATGGCCAACATCCTGCCACAGAGCAGTGCGTCCATACTGGTTCTGGCTAGATCTGGAAAACAGCAAGTTGTAATGCTGTACCAGGGCATCATAGATGACCTCCTCCACCTCAGGGGAATAGGCGGGCTTCCTGTTGTGAGACATATTCCAGTAAGACAATAAAACAGTCACTGTGAGCATGTCATGTGGCACACTTAACATGCTAAAGTACAGACATCAATGAAATGCCATATATAGCAACCCATTGGCTGTCAGTAGATACACACATGTCATACCACATAGGACTGCTCAGCCCACAACTGCCTGACAGTGCCTGGCACATACTATATTCCAAAACATGTTCTGCACAGCAACAAAGTGGAACTAGTATGTAAGACTATACAACAGTACATGGCACACTCTATGTGACACAATGCACCACCTAGCCACAGGGGGTGTGTATGAAGCTAATGCATGCATAAATTTGTCATCCATTGAAATGAATGTTAAGTACAGTTTAAGTGCTATCAGTACATCACGCTACTTGTTGATAGCAGACCCCTCAGTAACAAATGTGCACATTCATCACTATAGGTGGCATACTGCTGTAATACACTACACATGTTGCTAGATATGCACATATATCCTGTGACACATATACCACCAAGGCCATGTTACAGGCATACCCACACACACATCTGACATACCTACAGGACACATAGGTATGGCAACCCAGATCAGTTTTACCTGTGTAACATACATTACTGTGTGTCAGCACCTACAAACCTCATGCCTGAGGTTTGTAATGTGTGAGAACTACAGGTAAACAAAACAGTGTGTCCAAGCAATGTGGATGTAAACCATACTGTGCTGTTTAGGCCTACAGCTTCAGGTAGTACTACTGTTCATACAGGATTTGTATTCACTAGTGTTACCAATCAATAAGCATACATGTACTGCTTAAGCCTACAATGGCACGCTCTGGTCAACACCATGGGACTACGTCACACCATATGTCTTACTGCTTTTCCTGCCTAGCAATAGCGTACATATCCTTTGCTGGGATCTGAGCTACAACACTACATACCATGATATACACTGTTTCACACTAGGCTATCACACATATATACAACTTTGACACATTCACTTGCACATTCACCATCACACCCAGTCAACCTCACATAGCCAGTAATGCAACAAGTACATGCATGTGTGTATCGGGTCCTAGGTAGCTAAAAGGCTATTATCCGTAGGACCCATGGAAGCATAGCCATATGGTACCCTGCCCTTCCACACCCATGTAATGTAGGTTCATGTGCCGCTGTCATGCAGAGCCACAGTGGCGACTCCCGGGTTGTGTTTCCTATCTCATACCCACTCATCATGATTTTTCATGACAACTGCTAATGAGGGCCTTCATTTGCTATTGATAGGTGGTTAGTTCCAGAGTATGGCATGTGTCTGAGATGATAATGTACCACTCCAACATGTTCTGCTTTTTCACGTTACAGGGTTTAGATCAGTACAGTGTGTAGCTTGTATGGAGTGTAATCAGTATATATGGAGCATGTCCAACACCTGTGGGTTTGGCATAGCTTTGTATGTTAGGCAGAGGCTGCCTCTGGGTAGGCGGTATGTGACACAGTGTAGCTGTGGTTTTGTAGGACAGTCTGCATAGGGCATCTGTTTGAGTCCAGTAATACTCTTTGTGAGGTATGTGTCTGGCATCTACTGTCGCTTTGGATGTCTTCTGAGGTACATACCGACAGGGCCAATGTACTCTATGATGGGTGTTATGACTGATGAGTACAGTGGAACACTGACCTCTTATTCCATGGATGACACACCTTTTCTGTTGACATGTGGACCTTACTCAGTTTACATGACTAGTGTGGCACTGTGATTATCAGTAGGGACACTACTGTCCACCTTTGTCCCATAGTATCTCATCACACTTTCGGTGTTGAGTAGACTACCACCTATGTGGTAGGTCATGGGTACAGGGTTATTAACATGAGGGATGGCAATACGTTTACAACATTGAGCCTGGGCGTACATATGAACATCCATTGGTGTACATATGGAAATACATATAGGCACATACACAGTCCACCTTTCATGGTGGGAATACCAATTATGCAAAGGTTGAGAGGGATGCAGTTATGTAATGATATTGCACAGTCTTGTGCAGAATGCATGGAAGGTAGTCTCAGCCCATGTACCTTTAGCAGGACCCACTATCTGGAAGACTACAACCTGAGGAATCATACCCATGGCATTTAAACACCACATGTAATATGCCAGCACAGTATGCTGTCTTGTTTGCCACACACTACCACCTACATATAAACATGCGCATAACAACCTGCAACAACATATAATTGTCCACCCTTCACAAACAGTTGCAGTATGTCCCTTGCTCTATGCACATGTTCATATGCTAATTTATTAGACACATACATATTTCTCCATATGTCCGTGCCATACACACACAGGGTCCACACTGTTGTAAGTTTGTACACCTCACGGATGACCTGTTGGGCCTTGCTACAACATGGACGTGTGTCACATGTGTGCATACAGTAATAGTACAGGGAGTATATATATATAGCTGCAAATGATAAAACTACTGTACTAGCCTGGTACAGCAGTTGCCAATGCTGAGCTACAAATTATGTTACTATCATGCATGTCTTACTCTGTCACTTCCAAGTTTATATAGGTGTTTGCACTACTCCCCACAAACTGCCATTATATGCAGTACTGTACAGACCATAGATAACATGTTCAAATGTTCAACATATAATGCTGAGATACATATTTCACAGTTATGTCCCACTGCACACAGCTACACACTAATTTGTCCATGGCAGTAGTTATGCATGGCATCACTGCATACATACCTACTGCTGCCACTTATGCATGTTTCTGAGTGTGTACAGTACTATTCATAATCATCTACTACTTGCCGGTAACTACAACTCTGTTACATACCTGTTACTCACTGTCAGGTCCGTCTGTGTATGCTTTACAAGGTTTTTTTTTTTTTTAAGTAAAGTTTTTTACTTATTAGTTGTTATTGGTAATTAATTACGTTTTTTTTCTTAATTAATATATTTAGTTTTTCAGAAAGTAAATATAACATTTACTGAAGTAAGGCTTCTGTATTCAGTAATAGAGTTTGTCAGTATTTGCTGACACGTGCAATGTAATGATGGCATGTGGGAATAACAAGTACAATCTGCTTTTATAGTTATCTGGGCATGTGCATATGATGCCCTCTGCACCAATTGGTGCCCAGCATTTGGTAAATGCATACAGCTTGCTGTGTGGTAATTGCAGTACTCACTGTCATAGCAACCCAATGCTATAAATTGCTTATGTATGTAGGAGTAGCCCTTTCAGATTTCCAGAGTGGGCCCATGCTTGTTTGCTGTGGACACTGTTGTGTAAGTCAGAAGGTTGGTATACGTCCTATATCTGAAGCTAGATGTGTAGACAGTGATGCACATGTTGTACTCAGGCCTGACTGTTGCCACTTGCAGTACAGAGCTATCAGTGTAGAGTTTACCTCACCCTTACAAATGCTTACACAACATTTCTGTGACTATGTAGTTTCTTTTTCACTCATATAAGTAACTGCCATACAAACATAGTTATTGAGAAGTATTCTTTTGGCACATGAACTGTTTGTGAACTGTTATACTGTGCATATTAATGTAGACACTTCTGCAGGGTTTGTGGTTTTATTGTTGACATTAGCACAGGGTTCACAGGATAACTGGACAATTCCAGTACTGTGTATGCCTACCTACATCCTTGGTAGACCCTAAACACAAGTGTATTTACAGTGTGGGGGGGGGGGTTTGTTGACATACAGAGAGCATTATGTATTATTGTGTGAATATTATCTTACTGGACTATAAGGATTGGTGTGTACCTGTTGGTTTATCAAGGCAGGTGGTCTGTCTGCATAGTTCCCAACTGTGAACCTATCCAGATGGTAGTCAAATGTTACACTGTTATTCTTTGTCTGTGCAACCCACAGGTGTTTTCTTCACTAGTACAGTGGCATTGTTACAGTCATTTACTACCAGTACATGGCTACATCCTTTGGTATTTCTGTGTTGTACTCCTACATAAAGGTGTGCTTGTGGAAGTCCTACCACAGCTATTTGCAGTGTGTGTAACAGCAGGATAGCTGCTATGCCTGTGTGTTTGTGCCTCTGCCAGGCCTATGAAACACTCAGATACATCTTTGCATGGAGTCAGGGATAGGTAGTTAAATGTGAAGTACACCTTACACAGCATAGAGACAGTAAAAGTCTAGACTTGTGTGAAGAAGTGCATATGGATACGTACTCCTTTTATGAAGTACAAGCAGTGTCTACTGTTATTATTGTCAGTATTTATTGTGTAATACCCCACCTTTCTGACTGATGTCAGTACTTTTCAGAGGGATTCAGAGGGACACAGCTTCAATATGTTTCACAATCAGGGACATCCCTGTTAAGTAGTCACAATTGGGTAGTATGGCCTCTGCCCTAATCAGATTTGCCACTGTTTGTCCTGCTATGATACTGTGTGGGGGTTGTAAAGTGCCTCTGCAAGTTTATTTTCTACTAGAATGGCTGCTTCTCATATCACACTCATGTAATGCATTTCACAACAACTGCTGGTAAAGATCCACAAAACAAGCTTTGTGTTGTGGCCTTCCTATTTATCCTTTACATTCAGTCATTGAAATGCATGATATATTTATTTGAGCACCAGGTTGCTGCATATCTGCTGTGGCTTACTGGTAATTCATGCAGTCTATTGTGCAAATGATTTGGGGTTCGAGACTGGCAGAGGTATTTTATTTTGCTGCTGAGCAGAACAAGGGCCCTGACATAGAGTGACTAAGGCACTTTTAAGCAGTTGTAAGCGGGTTTGCATGACGCTTAGTGATGCTTAGCTAAGCGCACACATACGCACACTCGCTTAAACCCGCTTACTACTGCTTAAAAGTGTTTACTCCTGCTAACCCCCGCGCTAATTTCTTTGAAAGAAAAGAAAATGGGGAGATAGGAAAGTGGTGAAAAAGGAGGCACAAAGAGGGAAAAACAGTAGGGAAACAAGCTCGGGATGTGCAGGACAGGTGTAGGGAAGGTCCATAGCTGCCCATTTCTTTACCAGCAACAGCTGTGCATATGCAATAAATTTGGAGCGATATTTGAAACCTTCCACCCCTGGGAGAGGGGTGAGGACAACAAAGTATGTTGTACTGCCAATTATAATTATCAGTTTACATGTCCAGTGGACATGTGTGTGAAATGGGCAGCTATGTATGGGGCGTAATTTTTCTGTGGGTATAGATTGCCCTTTTTTTTTTCAGGTGAGAGTGGAATGTGAGGTAGAGGAAGTAGATATATTTGGGGAGGTAGGTTAGGGAGGAGAACAAACAAGACAAACAAGAAGCATGCAGGGGCAGTGTATGACACATGGGGTGGGCGAACACAATTGACGGGGACGGGTGTTTGGAAATCGCAAGCCCATGAGCCCACAGATGGTAACAGTGGAACTGAGATCCCCACCCATGGACAGTCACCACTGCACCTTCACAGCCCTGAGGGTGGCTATGCTGGGGGCTGCGTAAGACCGGCAGGCTCACCCATGAAAGGCGCCACTCTCGCCTTGAGCTGGCATAGGGGATCAGCGACTGAACGCTGAATCTCCCTACGCACCACAGCCCGGACCATTCGAAGGGTGACAGGTGTCCCTTCTCCACCCACGCTTGCATGGGGGCGAGCCCCATCCCCTGCAGCGCTTCCACCCGAAGGTGGCACAGGACCAACAGAGGAGGGGAGCCTAGGCTGGGCACCAGACCTGCTGCTGCCAGGTACACTCACCAGCTGAGGAGTGACAGGTGGGTCCGCTGGGACCGGCCTTCCATACGTTCTGTGATTAGGTGTGTTTAATTACAACATAACAACAGCATTCCAAATTAGTTGTAACAGCATGCAGTAATAGTCCTATTAACCCAACACACCAAGGTTCCAACAGTTGAACAGCAAGCATAACACATGCATAAATTGAACAACAGTGGACATTCCAACAGCATGCAGGGATGACTGGTGGCAACAGGCCACCATGACTGTGGTAAATTAAACCACCAAGAAGGAAAAATAGTCCAAGAAATGACTTGCACCATGACTGTGGTGTTTGAACAGGGCACATGCATCAAAGTGAATGCAGATATCTATAGAGCAATAGGACATATGTCCCAACAAATGTTTTGAGATTACACATGCCCATTGCGTTGTGGAATTGATTATTTATGCACATACAGTAGGATGTAGAAAGAAACCTCAATTAACATCTTATGAGTACTTTTAGTCTAAACTAGATTCCTATTGACTGCAGGTGTATATCCCCTACATGTATTATTACACTTGGCAACATGTGTTAGGTTGTGTAATGGGTTTGTCTAGTTCATTATATACCTGACCTATATCTGACATAATAACTGTCCAAGATGCAGATGTTACTGCTACATATTTATTGTTGTATTTATATTTCTTTATCTACATATCTGGATGTGTTCATATGACATTTTCAGTTCAATTTGTACAGAACCCTGCATTTCTTATAGCATACTCACATTTCAGGGGAACACATTAACAAGCTACTCGTGTGCCAGATTTACTTATGCATGCCAGCCAGTACCTGACTGTTGAGGACTGTATATATGCTTCACAGCTACTAGCACTTCCATCACCCACTTTAGTTGGGACTGCCCAACTGTGTGTTGCCAGCACTTATTAAAACAGTACTATTTGTATAATGCAAGGGTAAAACAACATTTCACAGTAAGTGACACAGATACACTCCAGGTTTTATACCTTTATTAATTACATTACACACTTTTCCACAGGCTCCCTCCTTTATTTGATATTACAGTGCATATGGAAGACATATTCAAGACATATTATACCTTTATTAATAGGTTAGAACGCTCTTTTTCAGGCTCGCTCACTTATTTTATATGAGTACCTGCAGTGATATTATTCCAGACATATTTTACATTTCTTAATGGGTTACTACGCTCTTTTTCCTGGCTCTCTGACTTATTTCATATAACAGTACATGCAGAGGACTTATTCGGGGCATTTTATGGCTGTATTATTGGACTACAACACTTTCTTTCATGCTCTCTACCCTATTTTATATAACAATACATGCAGAATAATCACTAACCTGCCTGGCGGCACAGTCTTAGCAGCCTATCTGCATAGGCTTGCTGATTCGCAGCATGGTCACCTGTAGCTGTGAAGTAAATGAAGGGATATTGAGACATACCTATCCATTATACAGAATCAATTATCATTTCTTACATACTGCATTCCATGGCTACCTACTCAGTTGTGGGGCATCTTGCATCCCACGGGCCTCCTGTATCCATTGGTTCAGTCGGTCCTGCTTCTGTCTCTTCAGGTCTGCATGGTGATGACGGACCTGCTTACCAGTCCGAGGAACGCCTGTGACACTGGTGAGGTCATGAGCTAACCGGTTCCAAGCCTCTGCCTTGTACTTCATCCCTTGGAACTGGCCCTGCAGGAGTCTTGACTCATGACGGTGGACAAGGGGCCAAACCATGTATTTCGACTCCTCGATGCCCCAACGTTGCGCTCGGAGGCATGTACCCTCTCCAGCACCAGCCATTCTAACTGCAGATGTGAGCTACAATCAGTTATGGCGAGTATTCCTGCCTATGGGGCTTAAATATGCCGCATTTCCTGCACTTTTTTGTGATTGGCCGTTTTTGAAAATTGTTAACTGACTGCTGATCTGCTTAGTAATGGTTAATCTACCATTTATGAGTATATGTATGTTAACAGTGGCTGTTTATCCTAAGCTGTCATGGCTTAGTGATCCAGTACTTGGATTATGGTGTACAGAGTCCTGGGTTCGAACCTTTTCATTCATTTTATTTTAATACTGTCTAGACAGGCTAGGAGGTGTGGCTGTGTTTAAGCAGCTTTGCTCTACGTTGCTCCATGTTGCCCTATGGTGTGCTGGTTGGCGTGGTGCGCATGTCCATGCAAACCGATTGTGCTGGGTAAAGCGCTATTTAGCTATGGGCAACTACATTGCGCTAGGTAAAGCACTATTTAGCTATGGGCAACTACATTGCGCTGGGTAAAGTGCTATTTAGCTATGGGCAACTACATTGCACTGGGTAAAGCGTTGCTTAACTGCGGGCAATTATATATCAGGATCCTTTATAAATATATATTTTGTTCACTGATACATAGGCCATTTTGCTGCTTTTTAGTAAAATTGTAATCATATATGTTGGGTAATATTTCATATAACTGATTTAAAACATAAATAGGAAGGGGAGTGGTGGGACTCGAACCGTGAATGCCTCCTCTTTGTGCGAACGCTCTACCATTACGCTATTGCTATTTGGCATAATTTGCATAAACATTCCTTCTTATGCTCTTCCATGATGGGATTGCTAACTGCAGCTAAGCAATGGGCACACCCGCGCACACCCGCGCAAATATGGGCAGCTATTTCGGGAATATAAAAAAATATAATTTTAATGTTTTACTTTTCATAACTGTGATGGGGGTTTATAATGTCAGGGAGTGTGGTGTTGGGTGCATGGACATTTGAGCGGACTCAATCTTCTGTGTTTACATTTTCATTTTCAAACCCTTGCAGGGGAGTGGACATTTAGACTGCTCGGCAGTCGGACACGTCCCCTGCTTTCCTACACGGTCCGTGTTAGACTTGCAGTTGAGTCAGCATGCCCTCATGAATATTCATGGCATGCTGATGTCATACCGTTAAACTGCAACCTCTGAGTAAGACTTATTTAGTCTTACACGGAGGATTTGTGAATCCAGGGGTACGTCTTGTTAGTAGCATGTCATGATTCTATAAATGTTTTAAAGAATAAGTTCATGAATGACTGCATCTAAGATTTAACAGAGTTCAAATAATGAGATTTTTTTTGTTTTGATTTTAAGACAGGTCATCCATCTATCCTGTGGCAAAACCTGGTGGAGACTAAGGACATCTCATTGGAGGGTATTGTCTAAAGAGGAAAAAGGGTGGTGTGACTGGCTCATCTGCCTTTCAGCTAGGGTGATACACCACATGCCTCCATTGTACACCCACCCCCTCAAGTCAATACCACAAAGACCACAGTAGGAGGGGTGTAGTAATAGGCTAGGCCCAAGGCAAAAAAATTATGGTGAAACCAAGACTCCCAGGATACCATTAGGTTCTGAGACTGGCCTTAGCTGTATCTGAGTAAGGCTGGGGGGGCACAGCATGAACAGGGGACACTGGGTAGTAAGGCTGTAGAATGAAGGGGTTTATATTAAATCATTGAATGCTTAGTAAAGCAAATGATGATTTATCTACACCATGTAAGCGAAAGCTTACAAACTCAAATGCTTAGAACAGCATTTTTTTTCCCTTGGAAAAAAATTGCTGTTCAAAAAAAAAACACTTAAAACATAACATAAAGTGGGGGGGCTTCGCCCACCACACCCCCCGACATGGGGGGCTGTGCCTCCCATAACCCCCTACTCAAATATACCAACTCCGAGATCGCACTACAGTGATGAAAATGGCAAAGTAATGGATGCGGCCAAGCGATTTCTTTCCCAGGTAAAGAATTTGCTTATATGCTGCTTCATCATTTTGCCTTTTTTTCTTTTCAAGTTTGACCAAGACGCATTCGAAAGAATGCATCTTTGGTCATCTAATAGGAACTCGAATGAAGCATGGAAGAAAAAAAACGCTCACAAATATGGAAAAATCTGCTACTGGCTGCTAGTTGTGCCTTGAGCTTTATATTCCAAGTTGGTGATGAAAGACTATTTGTTGTTAAGTATGGGAAATGAAACAAAAAGTCCATTAGAAAGTAAAAAATTAAATATGTTTAACTGGATGCTGTGTCAGCTTTTGGTTATGATGATAGATACATATGGAAAACAACTTGCTCTTCTTTTTATTGTGGAAGTAATGCTTTACAGTGCATGTGTACTAACAGAGAAAATTAGCCAAAATAAACAGTATGATATAGAATATGTTAGAAAACCATTGATACCTTTTTGAGTATATATGTCATGGAGCTAGATCATTGGATGGGGGAATTATGAGAATGTGTATGGCCTGATGATACATTGCTAGCAATTTATTCTTAAATGATGAGGAAAAAATCTTCAGAAGTATGGGCCAGTACATGTAAGAAGGATAACAAACTGAAGGATATTACTCACATAATGAAATTTATAGGTGGAACTTCAAAAAGTATGAATGTAACAAACAGAATACCATATGACTCAATACTGGGACACCCTTGTTTGTGGTGTATAATTTTCTGATCTCCATAGCACAGCATATGACCTATGACTAACAAAATTTGCCAATAAGTGCAAACTGAGTGTCGTCATCCATTCCCACTTTGATACAGAAGTGCTTCAGCATGAAGTAGTCCTTACAGACCAGTAGTGCAAAGAGAGAGAGCTAAAATTAAATACAAAAAAGTGCAGTATTGTTGCCTTTGGTAAAACAATTCTGTGAAAAAAAAACATTATTAGCCTAAAAGAGAAGAGAGAGAGAGAGTCAAGAAGCACAATCTCTATAATTTGTGTCTTAATGACTCCTGTATGGAGATCTATACCCAGCATTCCATGTTATCAATGATACCACCCTAACTGCGCTCTTATACATTTTTCTGTGTTAACAACTTCATAAACATCCAAGCTAAGGCTCTGAACCTCAACCAACATATAAATAAAACATGGTGGAGGGGATATATGCATTACCTAACAGTTGCTCATTCTCTGGAGGAAATTGTCATGGCATGTTTAGCAGAGAGACACCCTTACCTCTTTCAAGACTGATCTTGACATTTGAGTGGATAACCACAATTACATCCTTGGCCTGACAAGTTTTGTCCTCTTGAAAATGTTGGTATATCCTGATGGTATTTGGCAAGGAGCTCATGACCTTCAAACTAACTTGTCATTTAGTTCCTATGATCATATACTCATAGAGTCCAAAAATTAAGTAGCATGGCATGTTATAAGATTAAAATGTTTTGAAAGATATATTCTAAAAGAGATTATATGATATACCCTATAGGGAGTGACAGATAAACAAAGGTATGGATTCTTATAACAAGAAGAAATACATTGGACTGCTTGTAAAATGATAAAGGTTGAAAGGATATTTAGAAGAAGAATGCATTATTTTTATTGACAAGGCCCATTATTAAATATTAAACTACTCAAGTTAGGTGAGCTCTATTTTCTTTCTTATTATTAGACAGCTGGATCATTTAAATAAAAGAGAAAGGAAAGAAGCGATTTTCAAAATTTAAAATGCTTCACTATTTTTTTTCTGGAAATAAGGACATGAGTGTATAGTTTATTAGCAACATATATAATACATTTAATTTCAGAATGCAGAACCTGGAGTAGAGGTGAAACTCAAAAGAAAAGAATGGTGTCAACACTCTTTGAACAGTTTAAGTTGTTTATCAAATGCCTGTTTTCAGATCTAATATCTCATTAAATAAATCTGTGTTGGTTTAATTATAGTTCTTGATTCTATTGTATTCTAATAAAGTTCATTATTAATGTATGGCATACAGTAGGTGCTCCATAACTGGTGGCCATTATACCAACCCAATGAAGTCTCCAACATGTCCACATATTGGAGACAGAATATAATGAGATAGGGACACTATTACAAACAAAATAGGTGGGTATCTCTTAGAGTGATGTTCCCAGTTAGAGTATGTCACAAGTAGACAGTGCATGACACGTGCAAGGCATATTAGCTGCTAGCAGTAGCATCTATTTCTATAGTGGATAATGTCTTCAGGTATCATTTACTTTATAGTAGTGTACACATATGTAAGTGATTGCCACTAGCAGTGTTCCATTATACTAGCAAATGGCTATAATATGTACTGAATATTTATAACTGCTGTAGGTATGGGGTGAGGGTATGTACTCCATGTCTATACACAGAGAAGCCTAAGGTGTCCTGTCACTGTATAACTGATTGCAACTGTATGACACATAAGTGCACTCATTGCCCCTATCCACAGCAATATTTAACAGAGCTAGCTGCATGGCAGTCAGTCTTCCTCACTGGTCCACAGCTGGAGCTCACACAGGTATACACACACACAGATACACACACACACACACA